>NW_028289523.1:321544-482316 GCF_059628265.1 Tinamus guttatus | reverse complement strand
CACCTGGGCCAGGCTCCCGCGCGGCTGCTCCCCAAAGGCAGCGCGGAGCAGCGCCAAGGGGCCGGGCACAGCCCCAGCTCTGCCCGTGCAGCCGGCAGCAGGGACCATACCTGGGGGCTGCAGCCGGAGCTCTCCCAGTCCATGGGCTCCTCTGTGCTGCAGCCAACCATGCTGCTGCTCCCCATGGTCTGGAAGAGAGCAGGATAGCTTGGAAGGGACAGTGTGTGGGGAAGAGGAAAGACAAGAGCGCCCAGTGACTGCAGGGGTTGTACCTGGCTGCTGCCATAACTTTGCCACTCCATTGGCTCAGGATAATCTCCTGAAGAGCCCCCATCCACGTATGGAGCCTGTAAAGAGAGATAGAGGCATTTGCAAGGCAGGTCCCAGAGCTGGGGAGGTCTGGCCCCCAGGTCCCTCTTCCTGCAGCCAGAAGTGGGAAAGTGAGTCCAGGCCCACACCTGGATCTCCCGGTACAGACAGCTGCAGCGGCAATACCTGTAGAGTGCAGTTGGAGCTCTCCCACTCCATAGGCTCCTCTATGTCTAAGCCGACCAGGCCTTGAGTGCCGGGAGTCTGGAAGAGAGCAGGAGAGCTTGTGGGGATGGTCATGATGGCAGCGCTGGCTCTGTGCGCGGGGTCTCGTGTCCCCTGCGTGCACAGGGCAGGCGGTGCACAGAGCCAGGGCGCCAGGCTCAGGCAGCAGCCCCCGAGGCCTTGGCCGCTCCTGGCCCTGGCGCAGCTCTGCCCCAGCACCCAGGCCTGCCAGAGCTCCCTGCCACCTCTGCCACGAGCCCTGCGGCTGCTCTCGCAGAGCCAAACGCCAGCCGTCCCCTCGCAGCTTCTGTCTGCACGCACAGTACCTGCACAGAGCTCTCCCAATCCATTGCTTCAACTGAATCTTCCATTTTTTTTTTAGTCTCCAGCAACTGCAAGAGAAAAGGAGTGGTTGTCATTTCCAACCCTGAGAGCAGGGGTCTCTGTTTCAGGAGCCTCTTGGCGTCTCCATGCATGGGAGCAGTTGGGCACGGAGCAGGCAGTGCTGGGCCTGCCCGCAGCAGCCTCCTTGCCCCCGGCAGCCCTTTTGACAGGCAGGGAGCCCAGTGCCAAGCTGAGGACAGAGAAGGGCAATGTGAGAGGTGTGAGTGCCAAGTGTCGCGCGGTGGCTTTGTGGCCTCCCCTGGGAGGCAGCGCCCAGGCTACCCTGCAGCCCCGCAGCTCCCCTGCATCTTGTGGGCACCACGGGTGGCCCCTGGTGCTGCGCGGCCCTGCTGCTCACCTGGCCTTGCTGCTGCGTGGCCAGCACTGGGGCCACTGTGAGGCGCAGCCCTGGGAAGCTTCCGTGTTCCCGTGGCGATAACTGCCCCTCTGGGATGTTCCACTGCTGCATGGGGGGAGGAGGGCAGCGGCAGGGGCCGGGGGGGCCGCCGTGAGGAAGGGTCTGCGTGTGCTGGACTCCCCCTGGCACTGCTGAGCCTGGCGGCAGAGAGCAGTGCGTGGCCTTGGGCTTGCTGGGTGCCAAGGAGGGCTCCTCACGCAGCCCCATGGTGCCGCTGGCGGCTGCCTACCCAGAGGCCGGGCTCCACTTGGGGCTCTGCTTCCTCCCCTGCAAGCAGCCTTGAATGCCTTCATCTTTCTTCCCTGCTCCACTCCTGCCCTTATAGCCCAATTTCCTCAAAAAAGTATATTTTTTCTGGAATGTCACCAAAACCCTGCAATTGAAATGGGTGGGAAGTAATGAGTGGCAATTGCATCCCGTGCTTCGCCTGGCCGTTGTGGCGGCAGTTGGTACCAGGCCATGCCCCGGTGCTCCTGCAGAGAGGCGCTGCGCGAGGGCGCCTGCCTTGGCTGGCAGACGGGTGCGTTTGGCCGCACACCTTGCTGCGCTGCTCCAGCAGCCCCACACTGCCCCTTGCAGAGGCTGTGGGGAGCGGGTGCTGCGGCCCCTTGTGGGGACTCTGTTTGGTGAGGGCAGCACATCCCTGTGCTGCCCAAGGACAGCAACGGCTTCCCATGGACGTCCACGTGGACAGGGACACAGGGCTTCTCATCCATGGCTTCAATAGAGATGGGGCTCCTTGGAGCGGAGGCCCTGGAGGCCACAGCGCTTGCACAAGAGGCCGGCACGGCGGCTCGCGGAGCGCACCGCAAGCACACGGGCTGCTGGCAGGAGGGCGCTGGGCTGGGGCTGAGGTGTGCGGGGGAAGAGGGGCTACGTGTCCTGGTACCTGCCCGTGCTGCACTTGATCCCCTAACCTAGAGCTAAGCACTCAGCTCTTGGGAGTTTGTTCACTTGCTGGGAAGTTCAACCAAACCTGCTTTCCACCCCTGTATTTGGCTGTTTCCCAAGCTGCTTCCAAAGGGGAGAAAAGACCCCCCCTGCTCTGCACAGGTGCCCAGGATGCAGTGTCCCTGTCCCCTGCGCCGCGGGGCTGCACTGCCCCAGGGAGCAGCTCCTGTCCTGCGCACCGGCCTCCCTGATGCCGCCGTGAGCAGCACAGGAACAGGCGCACAACTTAGAGATCCTCCGCTAAAAGCCAAGTGGCCTCTCAACACATGGCCAAACTCTCATGCCATAAATTAACTCTTTGTGTGCCGCTGAATTGCTGCTGGAACCAAAGGAACCAGGGTTTGACACGATCCCAATTCTGTATTTTGAGACAGTGTTTGGGGAAGGGGAAGGCAGAGGGAGAGGAGGATAAATCCCCTTTGTCTATAATCCCTGGCCCATTGCCCCAGATAAAACTGGAGCCAAACACAGCCTGCAATTGCACTCCCATCACCAATAGAGTTAAGGGGGAAGGCACCTTGGCTTCAGCAAGCACAGCACAGCTTTTCCATACTTGGGAAAGTCAGCAATTTTAAAATATATTTACGAAGTTTGGTCTTTAATTAGAAAAAGGTGACACTGGATAAGCAGGGTTCTTGTTTCTGAGCTTGTGATGTCAGGGATGCGAAGCGCATTTCTGTGGGCATGGGAGATGCCAAGATCTGGGAACCAGGAAGGAGGTTACTCTGTCCAGTGGGAGCCCCTTTCGGCATGCCAGCAAGCAAGCTTGGCGAGCAGCAAGATGCTCCTCTGGGCTCCAGCACTTCGGTGCAGGGGTTGCACTGCTTGATTTTGGAGGGATTTTCCTCTGCGTGAGGGGGATCTCCTGCTCCACCTGCCCTTGGCTTTCCTGTCCTTACCCAAAGGCTGGGAAATCACCTCCATTAGCAAGTGAGCATTGTAGCCCAGTGCTGGACAGAGCTGCAGCAGCTGCAGGTCCCTGCTGCTGCTGAGGGCACATTTGTGCCTGCTCTGCCCTCTGCAGCCCTAGGAAGCCGTGGCAGGGGCAGCAGTGCAGGAGCTGCACCAAGGCTGCTCTCAGCCACAGCACATGGCGCCTGCAAGGTGCACGGCAGGACAAGAGAAGGAGCCCAGCAGCACCAGGGGCTCCCAGGCCACCACCAACTCAAAAGGGCTCTGCTGAGGACATGCACACCTGGCCCCAGGGCACAACTGCCCTTGGCGCTCATTGTGCTACCAAGGAACACGTCTCGCCCATGGAAAACAAAACAACTTTGAGTCCATCGGGCTGTAAGGGCAGGAATAGAGCAGGGAAGAAAGACCAAGGCATTCAAGGCTGCTTGCAGAGGTGGAAGCAGAGCCCCAAGTGCAGTCCAGCCTCTGGGCAGGCAGCCACCAGCAGCACCATGGGGCTGCATGAGGAGCCCTCCTTGGCACCCAGCAAGCACAAGGCCACGCACTGCTCTCTGCCGCCAGGCTCAGCAGTGCCAGGGGGAGTCCAGCACACGCAGACCATTCCTCACGGCAGCCCCCCTGGCCCCTGCCGCTGCCCTCCTCCCCCCACGCAGCACTGGAACATCCCAGAGGGGCAGTTATCGCCACGGGAACACGGATGCTTCCCAGGGCTGCGCATCACAGTGGCCCCAGTGCTGGCCACGCAGCAGCAAGGCCAGGTGAGCAGCAGGGCCGCGCAGCACCAGGGGCCACCCGTGGTGCCCACAAGATGCAGGGGAGCTGCGGGGCTGCAGGGCAGCCTGCGGGATGCCTCCCAGGGGAGGCCCCAAAGTCACCGCGCGACACTAGGTGCTCACAGCCCCTGCGCTCAGAAGTGCAAACGACCACAACTCCTTTTCTCTTGCAGTCTCTGGACACTAAAAAAAATGGAGAACTCTCCTGTTGAAGAGATGGAATGGGAATGCTCGGGGCAGGTACTGTGCGTGCAGGCAGAGGCTGCATGGGGACGGCTGGCGCTTGGCTCTGCGAGAGCAGCCGCAGGGCTGGTGGCAGAGGTGGCAGGGAGCTCTGGCAGGCCTGGGTGCTGGGGCAGAGCTGCGCCAGGGCCAGGAGCGGCCAAGGCCTCGGGGGCTGCTGCCTGAGCCTGGTGCCCTGGCTCTGTGCACCGCCTGCACAGGGGATACGAGGCCCTGCCCACAGAGCCAGTGCTGCCACCGTGAACGTCCCATCAATCTCTCCTGCTCTCTTCCAGCCTCCTGGCACATGGAGCCTGGATGGCTGCAATGATGAGGAGCCCATGGAATGGGAGAGTTCAACATGTAGCCTCCAGGTATTGCCCCAGCTACAGGAGAAGACTTCGGGAGGGTCCTTGCCCGTTCCTGCTTTCCTGCTTCCCGCTGCAGGAAGACAGATCCTGGGGCCAGACATTACTTGCTCTGGCATCTATTCTGCAAACGCTTCCTTCTCTCTCGCAGGCTCCGCACACAGCTGGGGGCAATGCACTGAATGAACCAGAGCCCATGGAGTGGCTCAGCTACGGCAGCAGCCAGGTACAGCCCCACAGGCCTTGCACGCACTTGTCCTTCCTTTTCTCCATGCACCATCCCCCACTAAGGTCTCCTGCTCTCTTCCAGACCATGGGGAACATCGGTCTGGTCGGCTGCAGCCAGGAGGAGCCCATGGAGTGGGAGAGCTCCGGCTGCAGCCCCCAGGTATGGTCCCTGCTGCCGGCTGCACGGGCAGAGCTGGGGCTGTGCCCGGCCCCTTGGCGCTGCTCCGCGCTGCCTTTGGGGAGCAGCCGCGCGGGAGCCTGGCCCAGGTGTGCGGGCGCTCTGGCGGGCCGCGGCGCCGGGGCAGAGCTGCACAGGGCGCAGGAGCGCCCAAGGCCTGGGCACCTGCTGCCTCAGCCCCTCTGCCGGCCTCTGGGCTGCGCTGGCCACGCCAAGCCTCTGCCAGGGCACCAATGACGGCAGCGCTGCTGCCAAAGAGCCCGCGCAGCCGCCAAAGAGCCTCTGCTCCACGGGAGCCCCCAAGCCGCTCCTCGGCCCTGCTGATGCCTGCTTTTCCCTTGCAGACCCAGCTCCCCTTCACGCAGGCTGCTGTCAGGAAGCGCTGGGCATGAGGACTCCGGCCCTAGAATATTTTGTGGATTTTTATGTATGTAGTTTCACAGTAGTTTTGATTGTTTTTGATATTTTTATATTGTTATTGATATTGTTGTTGTTACTGTTATTAATATTATTGCTGTTATTGTTATTCTTTTTTGTTCTTCTTTAAATATATATTCCTGTATCATTGTTCATATGTTGCGTGTTTTTTCCAATAGAGCACAGGTGCAAAAAGTATCCCCACTGCAGGTGTGTCTGTGGAGCCCCAGGATTTCAGGCACCAGGAGCAGGGGGCGACATTAAAAAGGTCCCTCTGGGACTTCCCTTCACACGTGGCCCTGGGGATGTCCAAAGGGGAAGAAGCCCCAGCCCCACCGCGGGGCAGCTCTCCACTCTCCGGGTGCCGCACACAACGTGTCCCCGCAGGGCCCAAGCCACAGGCAAAGGGAAGCTGTCGCACCCCAGGGATACAGGGCCTGGAGATGCAGGGCCGAGCTCCCCGAGTCTCTGGGGGACACAGGGCCCCGCAGGGCTGGGACACGCTCACGGACTGTGTCGTATCGGGCAGTGTCCCCGGAGGCAGCTGGTGCAGAAATGGCCTGCTGCCAGGAAGGGCCCCGTGCTGGGGAGCACGAT
The DNA here is from genome assembly GCF_059628265.1 of Tinamus guttatus. NCBI lineage: Eukaryota > Metazoa > Chordata > Aves > Tinamiformes > Tinamidae > Tinamus > Tinamus guttatus. Next base: position 476,331 of record NW_028289523.1, on the reverse strand, counting down.
GGAGGCTGCTCTGTCCCTTGCCAGCCCCAGGAACAGGGATCAGGTCATCAAGGAAGGTCCTCCAGCTCCACGGTGGCTCTGTGAAGGGCCCATTTGCTCTGCTCATACTGTGTGACACTCATGTCCTGCCTACAGCCCTTCCCAGCCTTTCCGTGGCCTGAGCCGCCTGCCATTTCCAGCACAAAGAGCTCCAGGAAGGCCCATGCTGAGCACTGCATGTGAGCGCTGGGCCAGAGGAGCTGCCCTTGCCAAGGGGCCCTCCCTGTGCGCAGGGCTCAGAGCGCAGCAAAGCAAGCTGCAAGCTCCCTGCCACGCAGAGAAGGCAGGAGCTGCCAAGAGCAGGGCCCCGCGCTGCAGGGCCGCACGAGGGCAGAGCGTCTCCCACAGCTGCTCTCTGCCCTGCACCAGCTTCCAGAGGCACCTTTGTCCCCAGGGTGCAGCTGGGCCCTGCGTGCAGCAGCCGCCCAGGTGTCCACATGCAGGGGGAAGGTGTCCTTCCCTCAGCACCACAGAGAACACGTTGGCCCCATCCTCTTTACATTCTCCCCTCAGCCAGTTGTACATGTGGAGAAGATCCCCTCTCAATCTTCTCACTTAGTCTTTGCTCATAAGAGAGAAGCTCGAAGCCCTTAATCACACCGTCACCTTCCGTATGGAACTGGTCGGCTCTGGGCTCCTGGCTCTGGAGAGCCCGGGAGAGGTGAAACGGCCTCCCAGGCCCTTGGGGCCCTTCCGATGTTGACCAGACGAGTGGACACAAGAGTCTGGGTCACTGTGACTGTCTGCTGCTGTTCACTCCTCAGTCTGGATGCCAGGAGGAAATTTATGCATGGCATCACACATGCACGGCATGACATATTCAGTCATAGATTATTATAAAAACCTTCATACTGAACTATGGTTGCTCATTCTTTTTCTCTATTCCTTTTCCTTTTTCTTTTCCTTTTCCTCTTTTACTTTTTCTTCTTTTCCTTTTCCTTGTCCTTTCTCTTTTCCTTTCTCTTTCTCTTTTTCCTATTCTTTTCTCTTTTTTTATTCGTATCCTTTTTTATTGTTTTTCTTTTTTTCTTCCCTTTTTTCCATTACTTCCATTACTCTTCCTTCCATTCCTTCCTTTCATTTGTTCCATCACTCTCTGGACACGAAGGGAACCTCTAAAGCCACACCCAGAAAGGAACAATGTTTCTTTTGTAGAAATGTGTATCCATTCCAGTGCCAGGCAGTGGAGTTTCATGATCCCTTACGGAGTTGGGAATGAGAGTGCGGTGTCTGGCAAAACCAGACATGTAAGGAGGAAGAGAAGGAGGATGTTGGCAGATTGCAGCATATGATGCACACGGACTCCAGTGTAACGTACCAAGGACCTTCTTTCGAGCATCAAATACAATTTATATACCGTACTGTCCTGGATATAATCCCTTATTTGCAAAAAGCACGTGAAGATGGTTGCTAAATGAGCCAGCAGTCTAACTGATTACACACAAGGTTATCCCATCACCTATGGATTCGTGGCCTTGCAGATGCCAGTAATCAGCTGGCTCCGTGCCATCTCCAATTACTCCCTGCAGTAAGTTTTGCATGGGAACAGCGAAGGGAGGTCCAGTATTCATTGGTCCTTCAAGGTCATGGGAGAGCGCTGTTCCATCTCAAGCTGCACCGTCTGCCACGGCTCCCCCTGTTTTGTTTAGCCAGGCCGCTGACAAAAGGAGCTGCCCTGATTTGGGCTTCAGGCTTTTTCGCTCTTCTCATCTAGGCCTGCATATTTCATGTATATGAGTAATTATATTTATTCGTATATATTCACATACATATTCCTATCTATTCATACATGAATAATTTTTTCATATATGAATATATATATATTTCATATACTTTCATATACATTTTCTCATATATATATTTTCATATATGAATTATATTTTTTCATATATCCATATACATACCCAAATATATATATTATATGTATGTATGCTTCTATGCTTGTATTTATTTATATATATTCATATTCATGAACTATATATGTTCATAGTATATATGTTTTACAGTAATTATTATATTTGTCAATATATATAAAACATATATATTCATAATATACATGCTTCATATTAATAATAATATTTATTATTTATTCATATATACATTCTTCCCCTTTTTTATGATTAGTGCTTGTTACACAAAACAAAGCATTACACTTTGTGATACTCAGATTAGATACTAATAAAAACACACATGGATGTGAAATGCATACCATAACTTTCTGACTGTGAAGAATGGTCTAATTAGCCTCAGAATGGTTGCTATTAGTCAATAATTGAGAAAGGTTTCTTTTTTAAAAAAAAAATCCATATGCCATTATTGTCAATTAGAGGGGATGGATCCCATTATGAATGCAGTAAATTTGTGTGAAGGTTATAGGTATTCACTATCTCATCTCATAGGATTCACTCATCACACATAAAAACATCCATAATATTCTATATTGGATATCCATATTAATCATATAGGTTAAAAGCATAAACTACTAATTATATAGGTTGAGATCAATGCACAGAAAAGCATAAACTATTAATTATATAGGTTAAGATCAATGTACATAGCAGAATAAAATTGCAAACATCACCACATCTATTCCCTACTGCACCAAATGTTGAAAAATGATTCATGATTCACTCCAACGGCTCATTGGTTTTCGACTCCTGTGCTTGGCTGCAATTCTCCTGTGGCTGTGACTCCTCTGTCGTCAAGTAAGGCTTTACAGTTTTTGCTGGTAACCAGCGAGGACCTGTGCTGTTGCCGTTCAGGCGGCGTGGCGACCTGGTTCAGGAACGGCACGGCGACCACCCCCAGGCCGCTCGGACCATCAGCTCGCTGACACCAATGTGGTGGACGGCAAATGGCGTTTATTGATGGGTAGCAAGGTGTTATATAGCTAAGGTTTACAATGTCACATCCATCTGCTTACATCATAAACTAACACTATTGGCTATTAGGGGCCCTATCTTTCCGTACAGCACGATATCTTCCGGCCGCCGGACCCTAACTATCTGCAACATTTCCCCCCTCCCTATGCATAACAAAACTAGCTAAAATACAACTATCTTATTCTTACTTATTCTTATCTTATTCTAATTACTTATTCTTATTATTATCTTATTCTTATTACTATCTTATTCTATTCTTATAGTTTATAACAATCTTAAAATTATATATCATAAACTTGACATAAAAGCATAAGGCACAAAGAAGAAGGCACGTAGAAGGTAGGGGATGACAGGTAATACTGGGGTGTAGGAATAGGGTGTACCTTGGGATAACGTGGGGATAATACTGAGCGGATATATTCTTAAAGCAGTTGTCGGTGTTCTACTAACATGATATTAATCTTTTCTAGCCGACTCTTGACAAACGGCATGAGCTTATTCAATATACAGGGTCCAAAGATCAGTGTCATCATAATCACTGTGATCGGCCCTATCAAGGTGGATATCAGGGTGGTTAACCACGGCGAACCGGTGAACAAATTTTCGTACCAGCTGCGTTTGGAACAGGGTTCAATGGGTGTTGGTTGGCAAAGCGTAGCACTGAAACTTGGTGGCCCTGTAGTTATTTTTGTACTAATTACTCGAGATTGTTCGATCTGTTCAAGTACCCATTTAAAGGGCTGATGTGACTCTATTTGTCCTATAGTGACAAGCTGCAAAATTTAGATCACGCAAAGGCATCGCGGCCCCCTCTTGCGAAGGCTGTTTTGTTGTTTTCTGGATTCGGTCGGCGTGGAACTCACAGGCTCGGGCGGGACGCCTGTCACCAGGGCGTCCGATGATCCGGTCCTGTGAACAGAAACTCACAATTTTCATTAGTTTTAATTTGAAGGTCTGGTTTAATAGACTTAAGCGGGCACCACTTGACTCTGCCATCTTTCCTGACAGTGACCTTTGGGTCGATCTTGGCATGGGGGGAGCGCTGCCAGCGAGTCCCCCAGCCAAGGGCAGTTTACTGCAACGTGGCCGGCCTGGCCACATTTAGAACCTGCCATTACGTTGGCTACTGCGGCGTGAACAGCCACCTGAATTGGGGTCAGATGCTCTTCCTTTGCAACATGCTTAATCATGTCTGCGATACTTGACCCCGCCGGCAATGATCGCAGGATTTCTTTGGTTGCCGAATTGCATTGTTGGCGTAAACATTCCGCTACGACCGGGCCTTTTGCCTCCGTGGGCAGGGACGAAGAGTCGACCGCTGCCTGGAGACGATCTACAAATTGTGTAAAGCTCTCACTTTCACTTTGTTTTATTGAGGACCATGGCGATGGTCTGGCAACAACTCTACAGGCTGTGCGAATGGCTTCTCTGGCCGCACGAGTAGTTGTCATAACCTCATGGGCCCGCAGGCCATGGGCCTGCGCCTGGGGGGTGATCATTGTTGGGTCTGCACCCATTAACTGCTGCAGGCTGGAGCCGTGTAATGGATGATCTGCACCAGTTACTTGCGCTAAACACTTTGTACAGTTGTCTTCCCATTCTTGTCTGAAAACGATCATCCCTGCTCCATCAAAGATTAGCCTACAAGTTTGTTTTATATCGAACAGGAGCAGATCGTCCCCCCCGAAGATACCATCTAGGAGGGTTGAGACCATGGCAGAATTAATCCCTTTATCTGCAATTGCTTTAACAATCGCTTGTACGTCCTTAGATTTTATCAGCGAGTGGACCCTCTGGCCCCCCTCCGTCACCCGGACCGGGAACGCTAGCGCGGCTGATGGGGCCCAGTCGGCACATGCGATCTTTATTTCCTTCCAGTCCGTGAGAGGGGTTTCTCCCCTTCGCGGTTTTTCTTTAATTCGGATGGGAATATTTTGGCTCTTAGCTCTGTTTACCTTCATTTCCTCCTCCCTTAAGTTTGAATCAGTTGTGACCCACTCGTCCTGACTAGTGTCTGATCCGGAGTCGGAACTCGACTGACTGGTCACTTCCGGGCTCCGGTACTTTCTCGTTGGGCTCCGGCCCCGCCTACTTCCGTCCCGCCCACTTCCGTTGCGGGCGGGCTGTTCCCCCCTCCTTGGCTCGCCCCGCCTCCTACTCACAGAGGCGTTTTGTGAAATGGCCGCTCTGATCGGTTCTCAGCGCCTCACTCGGGCCTCCCTCACCTGGCCGGTCACCCCCACCACCTTTCTCCTCCTTGTTCTCCCCCCCCTCTTGTTTATCTAACGGTTCCCGTCTGTTCCTGCCGGGGGCATCCTCGCCCCGCCCTTCCCCTTGAGGCTCAGCGCCATTTTGGGGGGATAGGGTGGTGGCCTGGCCCAGACGTCCCCAAGCTCTGACTTCTTTTCGATATTTCTAGCTTCCTCGGCTAGCTCACTCCAAACAGATTTCGGCTGTTTTTGCTCCTCTGTAAGTGGGACGGGGTTCGGGGATGGAGGGGACGTATCACCCTCTTGCAGATCTTTAGGCTCAGCAGAATCACCATCATCTGGGCGGTGCAAAGTCTGTGCGGCTGCCCCAACTCCCATTTTCGGGGTGACCAACAAACAGTCCTTTACCGCCACCCAGGTCTCCTGCTCTTTCATAGCTTTCTGCAACGCCTGTACAACTTTTCCCCAAGCCTTAAGGTTTTTCCCACAACCCGAAGGCATCGTCTCCTCGGCTAATGCCTTGGTACATTTGTCCCCCACTTCAGGGTGGAGAATATCCACCGGCTGGTCTATAACCTTAATTTTTAAGAGCCTCGCAACAGCGAGAGTAAAATCTTTTGGCTTACAATCAATCCCCCAATATTTATGTAATTGCGATACGACCTTCACAAGGGCTTCCATCCTCCTTGTTGCTCTGGTAGTGTCCTCTCCGCCGGGCTGGTCCTGCCGCTCCGGCCGCCGTTCACCCGTCCAGGCGATGATCCCGGGTTTCGGCACCACTTGTTGCCGTTCAAACAGCGCGGTGACCTGTTTCAGGGACGGCACGGCGACCACCCCCAGGCCGCTCGGGCCATCAGCTCGTTAACACCAATGCGGTGGACGGCAATGGGGTTTATTGATGGGTAACAAGGTGTTATATAGCTAAGGGTTACAACGTCACATCCGTCTGCTTACATCATAAACTAACACTATTGGCTATTAGGGGCTTTATCTTTCCGTACAGCACGATATCTTCCGGCCGCTGGACCCTAACTATCTGCAACATAGGGATGTGGTGGGGTTTGCACCTGTGAGGTCACCTCCACCTGAGCAGCTGGGTTTGGGGTTTAGGCTTTAGGGTTGTGATCAGTGGTGCAGAGCCTAGTTGGAGACCTGCAACTATTGGTATCAGGAGTCAGTCAAAACCTGTTCAGTTCATTAATCAGTGGCCTGAAGGGGCAGAGAGCACCCTCAGCAAGTTTACTGAGGATAGAAAAGTGGGAGGAATGGCTGATAGTCCAGAGGTCTGTGCAGGCTTTAAGAGGGACCTAGGCAGCCTGGAGAGTTGGGGGTAGAGGAACCTCATGAAGTTCAACACGGGCAAATGCAGGGTCTTGCAGCTAGGGAGGAATAACCCCATGCACCAGGACAGGCTGGGGGTTGACCTGTTGGAGGACAGCTCCACAAAAAGGGACCTGGGAATCGTGGTTGGCAAAAAATAGACCATGAGCCATCAGTGTGCCCTTGTGGCCACTGATACTGGTGGCTGAGGTCTGAAGGTACTCAGAGTGCCCCCACAATATTGCAATGGCAGGAGATGCCTTTGGGTGGCCACTAGCTCCAGGCTGTGGTGTTTCACTGTGGGTGCAGGAATCGCCCTCCACTGCCCCTTCCCTGGGCCTCCTGGGTCCCCACTGCCTCCCTGGGGATTGCAGAGCCCTCCTTTCCCCATGTGCACCTGGGTTTAGTGCTCTACCTTCTGGTCCCTGCACTGTGAGTCATCCCTGTTTCGTTAAAGCTGCACTCAATGCCCACTCCCAGGCAAACCCCGTGCCTGGAGATCCCTGGGGGTTCTCTCATCAGCACAGTCACGTGTGGGGCAGCCTGGCGCAGGCAATGCAGAGACCATTGCCTATCTGCAGTGGTCAGTGAGAGATGAACCCTAGATTGAGGCTAACAGATCACCCTGGAATGCTGAGGTCATCCGCTGGATCTCATGGAGTTCACAGGCAGAAGAGCAGCCCCATTTGGAGCAGCACCAAGTGTCGTGCGGTGGCTTTGGAGCCTCCCCTGGGAGGCATCGCGCAGGCTGCCCTGCAGCCCCGCAGCTCCCCTGCATCTTGTGGGCACCACGGGTGGCCCCTGGTGCTGCGCGGCCCTGCTGCTCACCTGGCCTTGCTGCTGCGTGGCCAGCACTGGGGCCACTGTGAGGCGCAGCCCTGGGAAGCTTCCGTGTTCCCGTGGCGATAACTGCCCCTCTGGGATGTTCCACTGCTGCGTGGGGGGAGGAGGACAGCGGAAGGGGCCAGGGGGGCCACCGTGAGGAAGGGTCTGCGTGTGCTGGACTCCCCTTGGCACTGCTGAGCCTGGCGGCAGAGAGCAGTGCGTGGCCTTGGGCTTGCTGGGTGCCAAGGAGGTCTCCTCACGCAGCCCCATGGTGCTGCTGGCGGCTGCCTACCCAGAGGTCGGGCTGTACTTGGGGCTCTGCTTCCACCCCTGCAAGCAGCCTTGAATCCCTTGATCTTTCTTCCCTGCTCCCCTTCTGCCCTTACAGCCCGATGGACTCGAGGAAGTTTTGTTTTCCATGGTGGAGACGTGATCATTGGTAGTGCAATGAGCGTCAAGGGCAGTTGTGCCCCAGGGCTAGGTGTGCATGTCCTCAGCAGAGCCCTTGTGAGTTGGTGGTGGCCTGGGAGCCCCTGGTGCTGCTGGGCTCCTTCTCCTGTCCTGCCATGCACCTTGCAGGCGCCATGTGCTGTGGCTGAGAGCAGCCTTGGTGCAGCTCCTGCACTGCTGGCCCTGCCACGGCTTCCTAGGGCTGCAGAGGGCAGAGCAGGCACAAATGTGCCTTCAGCAGCAGCAGGGACCTGCAGCTGCTGCAGCTCTGCCCAGCACTGGGCTACAATGCTCACTTGCTAACGGAGGTGAATTCCTAGTCCTTGGGTAAGGACAGGAAAGCCAAGGGCAGATGGAGCAGCAGGTCGTCACGGTCCCGTCGGGGGTTTCCCTCACGCAGAAGGTAGCCCTCCAAAAGCAAGCAGTGAAATCCCTGCCACCAAAGTGCTGGAGCCCAGAGGAGCATCTTGCTGTTGGCTAACCTTGCTTGCTGGCATGCCGCAGTGCCCCTGCGAGGCAGAGCGCAGCTGCTGGGAAGGGGCTGGTGCCAGAGGTGCGCGGAGGGCTCTGGGTGGCTCCCAAGCAGCCGCAGGGCTGGTGGCACGGGGAATTGCCGGCAGGCATTTGTCTGCTGCCCTGGGAATGCTGGAGGGGAAGTGTGAAGCAGAGTAGTGTTCCCTGCAGGGAGGTGCGAACAGAGGGCTGGGCAGCGAGCTCAGCCCCGTGGCTGTGAGGGCAAGTGCTGGGAGCCCCCTTGCCTGCGCGCGTGACGCCTGCAGAGCCCAGGTGTGCACAGTGCCCCCATCGGCAGAAAAGGTTCTGGGAAGCCCTTGCCCCACGCAGGCTGCTTGCAGAGAAGCCGCGGCTCCTCTGCCTCGCGCCTGGGCCACCAGGGCTCTCTTGGACAGTCCCCTCTCTGGGAAGGTGCTTTGCAGCTGCTTGAAGGGACAGGCTGCCTGGAATCCTGCTGACCCCTGGAGGGGAAGGGGTTTCGCCTGCTTCCTTGCCTCCATTCAGAGTGATTTTTTAACACTGCAGTACAAGGTCTGGTTGCAAGTAGTTGGGGTGATTCGATGGGCTCCTGCATGCTCTGCGCATCCAGCTCAGAGCTTTGTTGCATGGATAGGAACAGGTGATCTGAATCTTCCTCTGCTGCTTCTTCACTTTCTTTCTATGCTCTGAAAGTCTGGACGTTCCTGGCAGGATGATAGGTGGGAGCTTTGTTCTTGACTTACTCAGTTTGGATTCTCCCAGAGGAGCTGTCTTTCCTTCTGGCCTTTCATGGTCCTGCCTTGCATTGCTCCCTTCCCTGGGGGAGGGCTCTTTTGCCACCCGCCTTGCACAGTTCTCTGCTGAAGCTGCTGCAGTCAGAGGCCGGCCAGGCTGCTCAATGGGTACAAACTGCGACACACTTTCAATGTGCTTATGAGGAAGCGCCTTTTGACTGTTAGGGTGACAGAGCACTGGAAGCGGGTGTCCAGCGAGGTTGTGCAGGCTCCCTCTTTGGAGCTCTTCCAAACCCTCCTGGGTGTGATCCTGTGCAACGTGCTCTCGGTGTCCCTGATTGTGCAGGGAGGGGTTGGAGTGATGATCTCGAGAGGTCCCTTCCAACGTCAACCCCTGTGTGACTGTGTGACTCGGGAGGGCTCCGCGGGCACCCAGGGCGGCAGTGATGTTGTAAGGGCAGCAGTGGGGTTTTGTCAGGCTATAAGGCCTCTTCTCCCGTGATGTGGTCCCTAAGCGTGTCCCAGCCCTGTGGGGCCCTGTGTCCCCCAGGGGCTCGCGGAGTTCGGCCCTGCATCTCCAGGCCCCGGGTCCCTGGGGCGCGACAGCTTCCCTTTGCCTGTGGCTTGGGCACTGTGGGGACACTTTGTGTGCGGCACCCGGAGAGTTGAGAGCTGCCTCGCGGTGGAGCTGGGGCTTCTTCCCTTTTGGGCATCTCCAGTGCCACGTGTGAATGGAAGTGCCAGAGGGACCTTTTTGCTGGCCCTCCCCTGCCCCTGGTGTGTGAAATCCTGGGGCTCCACAGACGCACCTGCAGTGGGGATGATTTTGTACCTGAGCTCACTTGGAAACAACACGCAACACTTAAACAATGATACAGGAATGTATATTTAAACAACAGCAACATTAATAAAAATATCATAATGAAAACAACAACAATAACAACAGCAAAAAGATCAGCCATAAATTAACTCCCACGCCATAAATTAACTCTTCGTCCACCGCTGAACTGCTGCTGGAGCCAAAGCAACCAGGGTTTGACGTTATCCCAGTTCCCTGTTTCTAAGAACGGGCTCATGGAAGAAGGAGGTAGTGGGAGAGGAGGATAAATTACATAAGCAAATCCCCTCTGGTCTATAAACCCTGGCACATCACCCTCTATAAAACTGGAAATGGACAATCAAACTGCACTTGCACTCCCAGCTCCAAGCGAGATGAGGGGACAGGCCGCCTTCAGCAAGTCCAGCACAGGTTTTCCATACTTGGGAAAGAGAGTCATTGAAAATATATTTACCAAGCTTGGTCCCTGGATAAGGGGAGTCATTCTTTCTGAGCTGGCAATGTCAAAGATGCCAAGAGCCCTTCTGTTGGCATCAGACAGACCAACATCTAGGGAGCAGAATGGAGCCTGCTCCGTCCCTTGGCAGCCCTGGCTCAGGGACCGGGTTCCCAAGGAAGCTCCTCCCGCTCTGCGGAGGCTTCGGGGTTTCCTGTGCGGGGCCCATTTTGGGAGCGCCTCTCGGCTCTGTGAAATGGAGGGTGAGCAGAGGGTGCTCCCAAGCCAAGCAGAGACCACACACAGGCCACACCGTGTTCAGCCTACTTGTGTTGCCGCCCTCCCAAAATGCTACTGACATATTCCAAGAGAGGAGCACACTTGAAAGGGACAGTGACATTGCCAAAATCATTTCCAAAATTCAGCAGTTCCACTCAGAATTAAAAGTTTACGTGGAGAAATTTGTCCATGAGGCTCTGGAAACCCTGAAGAAGAAGCAGAAGGTGAAAAAAGAAAGCTTTACTCTGGTAAAGCCCTTGAAAGACAGGTCAGAAGAAAGCACTGTGGAGAGTGGCCCCAAGGAATGGTTAGAAGAGCAGCGTGTTTGGCCTCTGTCTGCAGGAGATACAGGCATGCATTGCAGAAGGCAGGTAGCGAAAGAGCCCAACTGGAGAGATGAGAACGGGAGCAACCTGGGGCAGGTCTTTGCAAAACCAGAAGCAAGGAAAGCTCCTACTGGCAAGTTAGTGGAGAGACAACCGAGAACAAAGCTCCCTTCCATCATGGTCCCTGGAATGGACGTGCTTTCAGAGCATGAGGCAGAGTCTCAAGAATCTGCAGAGAAACATTCAGCTCATCTGCTTCCATCCATCCACCAAAGCTCTGAGCATCTTGCTCAGAGCACACCCAAAGGCATGCAGAAACCTCTCGTTTTCCCCTCGCCACCTACATCAAGACCTCGTTCTGCACTACTGGGTATCCAACCAAAAGCGAGGCCAGAGAGCACAGGAGCCCCTTTCCCCTCCATGGCTCAGCAGTATTGCAGGCAGCTCCGAAGCCCCCTTCCCAAAGCGGAGTCTGCAGGACACCAATGCAGGTAAAGCTGGTGACGGACAAGCCAGAAGAACATGAATGCTGAGAGAGGGCATTACCGAGGCAGAGCATAAAGATGTCACTTCCAAGCACTGTGTGGACGTTCCTGTATTCCTGTGCTGCTCTGGTGATCTACACCTTGTCATGACAAGGACCAACAACTGCTGCGAGAGCTGCACGAGACCTTGTGCCCAAGTCGCGAGGCAGACGAGCTGAAGCTTCTCAAGCAGCCTGCATGGGGCAAGGGCTCCAGAGCGCCTTTTCTCGGGGCAAGGGACTTGGGGCACTCCTGGGCTGCCTAGGCATAATCCGAGCAGGCTACAGTGTTCCCACTGCTTGCACTCACACGTGTGCTACTGCACTCTCTTCCCGTCCCTCCATTAGGGTGTCAGTGGAGGCAAGACTGCTCTGCTTCAGAGTCCACCTGAAGCTTTTCCACAGCAGCAGCTGAATGCCCGCTGTAAATTCCGTGGTGGAGCGGGCTACCTGAATCTATTTCAACTGCACAGGGACTTGGTCAACTGTGAACTCCCTCAAGGGTAATTCCATTCCCTGCTCTAGCCCCAGCTCCATAGTCATGTACTGGTGGGACATAGGTCCCTGCTGAAGCAAGCGCAGTAGTGACCCTCTGGGGCTTAGGGCTTCCTGAGACAGAGGTTCCCCAGCACCAGCATTTTCGTAGCTGCCAGTGGACTCACCCTACGTGCCATCGTCTAATGCCCCCTTCAGCCCCATTTTGCTTCTGCCTGCCATAAGGCCCCCTGTCACTGGGAGCACCACAGTTCAACAACACTTTGTCCAAAGTATTTATTTAAATGGAGACCTCTTCCTTACCTGGCCACTCTGTGTGCAGGAATCCAGAAACATGAAGCATGGAACAGGTAGCAGTAACAAACACCACGGCGACGCGGGTACTTCCTGGGACACACTGAGCAGCAGACTAAAGACAACAGCCCTCCCCAGCCTAGGTGCTTTATGCCTGCAGTTCAGTGGTGTTGAGAGACTTCTCCGGTCACACCAACCACAAATAGCATGTGCTCAGCAGACAACAGATGACACCTTATGTCCCACAAATGGCTTGCCAGTATATGACACCTCAGAAGCCTTGTTGGTCCTCGTAAGAATCCTACCACATGTCACAGGAAGGATGTTTGTTCACTTGTTGCTCTAGTTCTTCCTAGAGAGCATTGAGGCCCATCCAGAGCACCCATTACAGACAAAATACTTGTTTAGAAGGGATTGAGCAGCTGAAGACTTTCAACAGCCTCTCTTTCCATGTTCCCTTTGGTAACATTATGTAGGGGAAGGGACAGGCTAAAGACCCATGGTCATAGCACCCGTCTGGACTGACACGTCCTGTCCAACCCATTACAACGGCAGCAATCTCCCCCGCATCACTGAGGCAGAAGTAGGAACATCTCTGGCACAAAGCGAGCTCTGAAAGTGCTCAGTGAGATTTGCCGTGTGTGCAACCTGAGCTCCAAGGACAAGTCCTGCCTGCACAAGCCTCTGCCTGGGGAAGACCGGCATGGTCTTACTATTAATATCTCATAATCCAGGAATGAAATGATACAGCTAACAAAACAATAATCTTACGATACACTGGGGTTTGGCAACAGACAAAACACTACACGAGCAAGAGAACAGCTATTAAGAAATTTAGCCAATTGGCTAAATACGTTACCATCATCCAGATCCGCAGTCCTGGGGAGCCTCTCTTGCAGGGAGGATTTGGGAGCAATTGGGAGGTCTTACATGGTGTGTCCATCTATAACTGAGGGCTCCAAAGTCGCTGCAAGAGCGTCCAGTTTTTACAGAACCAAATCAGCAAAACGTGCATTTTCTTTGTGAGCGGTAATATCAGGTATGACCTGCTTTCCCTATCATCTGGGACCAGGACCTGGCCAGAGCCCTGGCCTCGGAGGGGAGAGTTCCCTTCAAGGTCCAAGACACCTTGCAGGCCCACGAGGGGAAGCAGCAGAGCTGCAGTTCATGGGACGCAGAGCAAAGAGGTGCTGGGGAGCTCAGTGCTGGGGCGGGATGTGCGTGCGCAGGGTGTCTGTCCAGCGGCGGGGGAGACGGGCGGCAGGAGCCAGAGTGTCCCAGCACGAGTGAAGCCCTGAGGGTCCCGGCGGGCTGGGGGGTGGCAGGGCGGGCGCTGCAGCCCTCTGTGACACGGCCTGGGCTCACAGGGGCACATTGCGCACGGCATTGCGGACGCTGCCCTGCGAGGCCGCGCTGAGCCCGGGTGCGCGGCTGCTCTCGCCAGCTCTCCGCTCTCGGCAGCTGCTTTGCAGCCGGCAGAAGGCAGAGAGAGGCGCTCGCTGCGATAGCGCTGCGGGGCTTGCAGCAGTTGGGCAGGGGAGAAGCGTGTGCCAGGCGCGTGGCACCATGGACTGCTTCTCCTTCAGCTTCTTCCTGTCGCTGTCTCCACGCCTGGCAAGGTTTCAGAAGGAAGGTAAGGCGGGGAGGTCCCCACCAGGCGGTGGTGGGCAGAGGACCATCTTCTGGCTGGGGTAGGAATGCGCTGGCAGGTTTTGTCTGGACCAGAGTCAGTCAGTTTGTGAAGAGGAGCTGAAGGGAAAGGAGTCCCACACTTAGAAGAGGCGGGTGCTCCTGCGGGCTCTGCAGAGGCACCCGGCAATGCTCGTGTTAGAGATGGATCGTTTCCTTCAGAGGATCTTGCAGTGCCTCCTCCTGAGCTTGGCCCCTTGTCAGTGCAGCCTCTGCATCCAGTTTCTGCTGCGTGCAGCCTCTGGAGCGGACGGGAATGGGCTCCGAGCATGGAGACACCTGCCCATTGTGGATGGGAGGCTCCCTCGTCACAAAGCTTCCCTAGGTCTGGAGTTTTGTCTCCATACCCCTGCTGGGATGAGCAGAGGGCTTCTGCTTGCAAGTCCACTCTAATGTCAGCTCAGCAGGGCCCTCCAGCACAGGGCCCCTGGGGGGTGGTGGTGGGTGCCACCTGCGGCTGCTTGACCGGGAGCGGGCGAGATGGGGGTTATCTTGCTGAATCCCAGCACAGCACGTCTTTCTCTTGCCCCACAGATGTCATTAGAGTTTGGGAGAGCGTGTGCGAGTGCTACCGCCAAGCACTCATGCTCAACAAGGTGAGTCTGCATTGCTCTTCCCCCCGAAGAGCTGCCTGCCCCCTTCCATCCTGACACTGAACATCACCATCCTCCGCCAGCAGCCCTGAAAGCAGGAAAAAGGCCCCCAACGGAGCCTGCAAAGCACCGCTGCACAAGCAGTGTGTGAGGTTGCTCCTTTGGAGCCTTTTCGAGCTCTCCCCATCGCACACGGCCGCAGAGGCTGTCATGCTCCTCAGGGGTTCCCGCAGGGCTGTCCCTGCTTGGAGCTGCTGAGGCTGAGGGTGGTTTAATCTGCTTGTCCCTCACCAAGCGGCTCCTGGAAGTGAGGAGGAGGTTGAGAGGGAAAAGGGTGGAGCACCGGGCTCTTCTCCAGAGCTCTCCCCAGTGCTCCATCTTGATGCCCTTTGGAACCTCAGCAGTGGAGAAGCCACCAAGCTCCCGTAGTGTAAGCTGTCAAGTCACCAGTGGCTTCTTGTGCTTGAAAAATTACCCTGTGTGCTCCCTTCTTGCTCCTCTCTCTGTAGACTGTCAAGCTACCAGGTGTGGGTCACCTGTACGTCAAGCAGGACTACTTCTGCTATGTGAACAAGCAGGCGTTCAGTGTTCAGAGACCCATGTTTCACCTGTATGAGACAGTCGTGATGAAGAACAAGCTCCGCTACAGTAATAGGCCGTTTCCTGGTAAGAAGGGAGATTCAAGTGTGTGCTTGGCCTTGCACGGCAGCAGGGTCCGTGGTAACCCATTTGGTAAAAGCTGAGCAGAGCGGGTGAAGCAGAGCTGGAAGGGGTGGTCTTCCCCACGGCCATGCAGGGCTCGAGGACCCTGTTGGTGGTGGGTATGGGTCAGCAAGGGGTAGGGGCCGTGTTGGGGAGGTTCTTCCCTTGCACTGAGGCCGTGTCCTCTTTGGAGGGAAGAGCCGCGCGTGCGGGGCCGGGGCCGTTGCGCCCGCAGGCAGGAGGTTGGCGGCTGCGAGGAGACGGGGTGAAGGGGAAGGGGCCGAGACGCATCCTGCGGGGGTGGCCGCGGTGCTTGCGCGGGGCTCGCAGCCGGCTGCAGGGCTCTCGAGGTGCTGATGTTGCTCGCTGCTTTGCTTGCAGGCCCTTTGGAAGGCGCGGAGCTCAACTACGCCCGCATCGCGCTGCTCACGCGCATTCCTGAGCACGACGTGCGCGCTTGCGTTGACGCAGCCCTGCAGTGGCTTGAGCAGGCTTTGGCTGAGGGAAAGGATTTCGACTTTGTTTTCCCAAACATCGGTGTTCTTGTGTGCCGAAAAAAGAAGATCGTCATGAGATTCTTGGAGGAATTTATCCAAGAAGTGGATACAACTGGGAACCTGGCAAAATCCTTCCTCACGGTGCGTTGGGGTTGTTTCCAAAGATCCCTCTGCTTCTTTGGGAATGGGCTGCATGTCTAGCCCCTTGGGCTGCCCTTCATTTTGAGGAAGGGTGGGTGCCCTCAGAGCTCTGTCCTGGCCTGGAGGAGTCAGAAAGGCCAGCAGCGCCGGCCCCGCTTGGCCGAGCTTTGCTGGGCCGTGGCCATGTGCTGGGCCCGGGGCTGCTGTTGGGGTAGAGCCCTTGGCGAGGGAGCTGCGGAGAGGCAGCTTCTCGCGCGAGCGCTGGGCAGTCGGTGCCGTTGTGAGCAAAGGGCCCATCGCGCGGGGAGGAGCTCACGCGTCTCTGCGCCTCTTGCAGAAGCGAAAGCTGCGGCCTCTGATCATCGGCTGCGCAGAGAGGGCTGTTTTCCGCATGCCTCTGGAAGGGGTCTTTGTGTTCCCACAGTGAGTAGCTTTGCTCGTGCCGGCGCTGGCTGCGCAAGCGGCTTCTCCTCTCCCCTTCGTTAGGGCTGGTGAGAGCTGCTGAGGGCCCCGTTGCCAGCCCGTGTCTCCTCCTGAAGCTCTGGGGAAGACCTGGGTCCCGTGTGGGGTTGGTTGTCAGGGCAGTCCGTGCTCCCTCTTGATTCACTGGCCCTCCGTGCGCCTCGGGGCGGAATGACGTGCGGGAGGACCTGCTTTCCATTCCCGCACGTGCTGTGGGAGAGGTGCTTAGGCACTGCCTGGCATACCCACACCTTCATCTGCTGCTTCCCTTTCTCATGGGGAGTCTAAAAACAAGAGCCAACCAGGAAAAGCCTAAGATGCCCCTCCCTCCTGCATGTGTTTTGTACCCCTGAAAAAGTGGATCCCTGTCTGACCTAGAAAGGGCCCTGGATGGAGCCTCTTGTGCCCTCAGCTTCCCCAGCTCCACTGGCATCGTGTTCTGTCCTCTGCTTTGGAAAAGCGGATGTTTGGGAGCAGCTCTCCACTCCATGTGTGAGCAGCTGCTCAGGGGAGGCCGCAGGGGCTTGTGCTGCCCCTTCCTGAAACTGCTCCCACCTTCTTGCCTCCAGGTTTGTGCGGAAATTCCTGCTTTCTGCAAAGAAAGCGTCGTCAGAGCGGGCTGGTAGAAAAGGTACTGTAGCACGGCACACACTAGAGGCAGGGTCTGAGGGACTCTGCGTGTGGGTCCCTGGGACACCGGAGGGTCTCCCATACCAAAGAGCCTCTCTCCAGTGGGGCGGGTGTCGAGCCGGCCCCACTGCAGAATGTGGAGCCGAGAAAGGAATGGCCCAAGAAGAGCCCGGGACCAGAGGGCCCTTTAGAAAGAAAGGGCTGGACAAGCTGAGGGGTGGGAGAGGACTGAGGAGCGCTGAGGAAGCCGGGCTGCGAGGCCGGAATAGCCGGTGCTCGGTCAGCCGCAGCCCGTGAGCGCGCAGGCCGGCACGTCCTGCTCATGGAAGCGTCCCCGAGGGGCAGGTGTGCAGAGCTTCCTTGTTCCCTACCTGCAGGGCGCCTGGCTGCCCAGGGCTTCCTATCCCGCCAAGCTCTTCCTCCAGTGCCGAGAAGGGAGGAGGAGGAGGAGATGGGAGAGAGGATGGCCAAGGACTGGAAGACTGGAGTGCGTCGTGTGGGGTGAGGCTCCTCTAGAGGTGTCTGCGCTCACGTTGTACTCCGGGCCTTGCACAGGGAGCTGTTGTGTTGCGCTCGCTGCCTGGTCTTGTGCTGGGCACTTCTTCTTGTGTCTTGAGGCCTTTAGCCTTCTGCTGCGGGAAGGCGCGTGGCTGTTTTCAGAGCCTCCCACGTGAGACGGTTTTGCCTCTGTGCCCTCCTAATTTATAGGTTCGTAGATAAGCAGAAGATCAGAGAAGGCGACGCCAAGGAGAAGGGTGTCCAAAGAGGTGATGTACCCGGTGAGCCCGCTTTGCAGAGGGGGGACACCAGGCAGGGGTGGGAGCAGGAGCCCATGGGGAGCAACGTGGTGCTCTGGAAAGGGAGGGCTGGCCAATATGGGGAGCCAGAAAGGGACAAGGGGCTGCTAGGAGGGCTGACTCGATCCCTGGTCGGCCTTGCATGCAGTGGGCAGCCTGTTCTCCTTGTGGGAGGTGTCCTGTGGATGCCCTTGAGCTTCCGTGCTCTGTATTTGCAGGAGGTCCTGCTGGAAAGCGCCTGCTGTCACGAGCACGGGTTTCTCCTGTGCGCCCCAGGCATGCAGGCGTGATGGGATCAATGCTGCCCAAAGCAGGGTGTGCAATGGGAGCAGTGAGGTGAGGCTCCTGGAGGGATAGCTTGGGGAAGCCTGTGCTTGTGTTGGGTTGCTTTGTGAGTACAAGCTGCAGAACCTGCTCCTCATGGGAGCTCTGGTGCTTTTGCAGTGTGCTGCCACCAGCAGTGGGGAGCTGTGCACAGAGAGCAAGAGAATTTGTCAAGGAGACATCTCCTGAGGCCACGCTCCCTGCTTTGGACAGGCACAAGAGAGACCTGGTAGGTGGTGGGGATTTGAGTAATGCTGGTGTCAGCCTGCCGAGTAGAGAAGCAAATCTGTACGGCCAGGGAGACCTGAGAGACCCCTTGAGATGTGTTCATTCCCTTAGCTGTTTTGGCCACAGTCTTTGCTCTTGCGAATGGCTCCATGTGTTTGTGCCCTTGGCATTCCTGCTTGCCCGCCCATGGCCATGAGGGAGGGACAGAAGCGTTGTTTGTGAAGGGAGCGGTGCTGCCCCTGACCTCCTGTCCATCTGAAATGGCTCCTGTCTGCTTGTCTGCCGCAATAGCTGCGAACTGAAGCAGAGCAGCGGCAGCCACAGCACCACGGTGCCTTCCAGCAGGGCCACAAGAGGAAGGAAACTGGAGGCGGTCCTGCAGGAACGGTGGTTCCTCCTGGCCTTCCATCTATGTTGGAGAAGAAAGCGTCGCCAGGCCCAGAGATGCCACGGCAAGAGTAAGTGTGTGGCGTGTCCCAGCACGGCCTGGCATTGCTGAGCGCCCAGGAGCAGCGTGGGGCGAGCGAAGGCTCCCGCTGCCTGGGGAGGAGATGCCAGGTGCCGCTTTGCCCGGCTCCAGGGTGGCCGGGCTCAGCCCCGGGGAGCGCTTGGGGCTGGCACTGGCTGCAGGGGCTGTGGGCGGTAGCGGGAGCGCGAGTGCAGGGGCTGCGGGCGCGCGGGGGCAGCCAGCGTGCAATTCCTCCCTGCCCTTGCAGCGTGCTGCCGCCGCGAGCCCGCCAGTGTCTGCAGCGGGCGCAGCCCTATGAAGCCTGCCTGGAGGAGTCGAGCTGGCTGCAGGCCCAAGGGCTGTGGAGAACGGGCCAGCAGCCCTTCCTCTGGTAAATGCGTGCCGATGCCGGCGCCTCTCTCCTGCGGGGCCGCTCCGCTTGTCCCGCCGGTGGTGCCGGAGGAAACGCTGCGTTTGGCTGCGGGCGCCGTGGCCTGCGGAGCGGCGGCTGCGGAGATGGGGGCTGCAGGGGCTCTGCGCCCTGCGGCTGCCGGCACCAACGACTGAGCGGCTTTGGCTTTCTCCCGTAGTGTCGGGAAGAAGATGGAGATCCGGGAGAATGGAACAAAGCGCGAGGCCTTCCCGGCACTGCGGCACACGAGGGAGCAGTGCAAGCAGGAGAAACCCCGTAGACCTGCTCTGCGGCCCTGAGAAGTGACTCCCGAGGGGCCGTGTGGACACCGCAGCTCCCACTGGGGCCTTGGCAAATGCTTCCGTGCCCCGAGAAATGCAAAATAAAGAGCACTGCTGCCCGCTCCCAGCTGGAGGAACCTCGCAGTGTGCCGGTCTGGAAGGTGTTGGAAAGGGAGCTCCGTTAAAGGTCCTGTGCTCTGGGCAATCCTGATGCAGGAGCAGAGCCGCGGGGCAAGGGCAGGACCTGTGCGGGCCTGGAGGGGAGATGGGGCCACGTGAGGGCAGCTGGGGGCAATAGAGCAGAGCTGAGGCCTCGGCGCTGGCGAGGGAGGAGATGGGAGCGCACAGGGAGGGGAAGGGTGATGGAGGCTGGCTTGGAAAAGCAGCTCTTGGAGCTGAGTGTCGTGCGCTCAGCTCCGTAGGTACCTCCTGGCCGTGCGGTGGGATTTCCTCCGATCTCAGGGCCTTCAAATGCCTCTTCTGTGTCGCAGTCATGGTGGCCAAAAACACAAACAACTGGGGTAGATGCAACACAAACTGCACTTTATTGGTCTCCAAGTACATTATTTATACTGAGCCTTCCTCGTCGTGGCTGCTGCGTATTGGTGAGGACTACAAAGGACAGTAGCTAGTAACAGAGTTATGATCGGATGATTCTGAGCTTGGCCAGTTTCTGCTCCGTGGCCAAAACCTCCTTAAACTTGTTAATAACTTTCTGCTGTCTCCGTGTGAATTCCCTGTCTCATAGATACACTCTAATCTTTTCAAGACTAACGTTCTCTGCTAAGGGAGCCAGGGATTCCACAGACTGGCTGTAATCCCTGACAATTCCCCTTTTTGTATTTGTGCTACAAAAATGGCACTAACTATGGATCGTGCCATGGATTGCATCAAGCCTAATTGACTAAGCACCGAGCTGCCCTGGTGAAAAAAGCGATGAGATAATAAAGCCTGTTGGTGTTTGTTAGGGAGCAGACACAAGGGCATCAGCCCTAGCATTGCCCTCAGTGGAAAAAACAAACAAACAAACAAACAGGCAATGCAGTATAGAATGCTTAAGGTTGGAAGGGACTGTAATCCCTGACAGTCCATGACTAGGCACAAGATACTGTGGGTCTGGCATGGTGATGGTTTTGGGGTTCCTACTCAGTTCTCTTGTGACCTCCAAAGGGGAACAGAAGTCCTTACCGGAGCAAAGAGAGAGGCCTGCAGGCCCCTCAGGAAGGCCCTCTCGGTGCTACTCTGCTCCTTGGAAGGAGCATGGAGAAATGGAAGGAGCTGGGGCTCCTGCTCAAGGCAGCGCAGGCCTGGCAGGTTGGCGAGTGCCTGGTAAGGACAGCCCCAAAGCGCCCAAGACCTGCCCTGCAGAAGGGCCTTCTACCCTTATCCTCTCCTCCTCTCCAACCTCCCTGGTGCCAGCCAAAGCTGCACATGCGCTCCCCTTCCTCCAGCACGCTGTCCCGGAGGACTCTTCCCAAGGGCCATAGAATCATAGAATCATAGAATCATAGAATGCTTAGGGTTGGAAGGGACCTCTAGAGATCATCTAGTCCAACCCCTCTGCACACGCAGGGTCACCTAGAGCACGTGGCACAGGACTGCATCCAAGGGGGTTTGAAGATCTCCAGAGAAGGAGACTCCACAACCTCTCTGGGCAGCCTGTTCCAGTGCTCTGGCACCCTCACTGTTAAAAAAATTTTCCTTAAGTTCCTGTGGAACTTTTGGTGCTTCAGTTTGCGGCCATTTCCTCTAGTTCTGTCAGTGGCCACCACTGAAAAGAGACCAGCACCATCCTCTGCACTCCCTCCCTTGCAGGTACTTATATACACTGATCAGATCCCCTCTCAGCCTTCTCTTCTCCAGGCTGAACAGGCCCAGCTCCCTCAGCCTCTCCTCATAGGGCAGATGTTCCAGGCCCCTGACCATCCTTGTAGCCCTGCGCTGGACTCTCTCCAGCAGCTCCACATCCCTCTTGTCCTGTGGAGCCCAGAACTGGACACAATACTCCAGATGCGGCCTCACCAGAGCTGAGCAGAGAGGCAGGATCACCTCCCTCGACCTGCTGGAGACGCTCTTCTTAATGCACCCCAGGATCCCATTGGCCTTCTTGGCCACTAGGGCGCACTGCTGCCTCATGGTCAACTTATCATCCACCATGACACCCAGGTCTTTCTCTGCAGAGCTGCTCTCCAGAAGGTCAGTCCCCAGCCTGTACTGGTGTCTAGGGTTATTCCTCCCCAGGTGCAGGACCTTGCACTTGGCCTTGTTGGTTTTTCACCGCCCATGTGCTCACACAGCATGGCCCCACGGCACCACTCCCAGCTGCGCCCACCCCGGTGCAGCCCTTCCTCCAGCACGGCCCCCTGCCAGGGGGGCTCCATCTCAAATGATGTCTCTAGGTCTTGTTCACTGTTCTTTGAAACAGAGGCATGGGATGATCCTAGATACCTTCTGCATGATCTCTTATGCCACAGAACTACCCTTGAAGAGAAATTTCTTGTTTTCCTGCAGTGCAGTCTGTACATTTCAAGCTGCTGTTGGTGGCTCTTTCAACTTCTCATGCTCTTTCCCATTGTCAGAAGAGGCTCCATCATCTCTGAAACCACCCTTCTAGCAGTCACTGGCCAGTGTTATATTCACCTTAGCTGTAACACCTCACCAGGCTGAAGAAACTCAGGTTCCTCAGCATCTCCACACAGGCCATGTGCTTTAGGTCTCCAACCCCATCTCTGCAGAACCGCTCTGGAGCCTCTTCTGTTCCTCCTCATTGCTGCAGTACTGGGTGTACCACAGTGGGACACACAATTCCACATGTGGCCACAACAGGGCTGAGTCATGGGGGCTTAGAACTGCTCTTGCCTGAGTGTCCAGGCACTTCCTAATGCAGCCCTGTGTGCAGCAGGCCCAGTTGTGGTGAGCATGCACCACAGGCTTGTGTATCATAAAAGGTAATGCAAAAGAAAAATGAAGGCTATATGGGAGTCCCTGCCTAGCAGTCCTGAACCTTATCATCCACCATGACACCCAGGTCCCTCTCCGCAGAGCTGCATCTGGTCCTGCATGTTTGTGACATTTGTCCATGGTCACCCACAACTGTGCCAGGGCACTGTGGATTTCCTTGGCCATCTCAGGTGACACTGGATGCTTTTTCCTCCTACACAAGTACCAGTCACTATAAGGATGAGGCACAGGCAGTCTGTACCAGTGCATTCAGTAATTCTTCCCTAGGTGTAGGACCCTGAACTTCATGAGGCCCAACTCTCCAGCCTGCTCATTTCCCTTGGAATGGCTGCACGGAGGTGTGGGGTATCAGACACTGCTCCCAGTTTGGGACCATAAGGACACTTGCTAAGTATGCACTCATCCCCTTCATCCAGGTCATTAATCAAGTAGCTGGACAAGACTTAACCCAATGTTGACATCTGGGGAACACCAAGAGCTCCAGGCCTCCAGCTAGACTCTGCACCACTGATCACAACCCATGGAGCTCTGCCATTCAGCTGCTGTCCGCTCATCTAAACGTACACTTCTTGACCTTGCCCATGATGGGAGACAGTGTTCAAGACTTTGCTGAAGTCAAGGCAGACAACATGCACCAATCTCCCCTCATCTCCCCAGCCAGTCCTTCCATCCTAGAAGACTCTCAGACTGATTCAGCTTGATTTCCCCTTGGTGAATTCATGCTGACCACTGCTGATGCCCGTCCTTTCCTCCACATGCTTGAAGACAACATCTCTGATGAGTTGCTTCACCTTTCCAGAAAGGTTCATCCCTTCCACAGTCACTGGTCACCAATGAGCGAGTCCTAAATGCAGAGCTCATTACACATTTATGAGCTATTTTCTCCTGCACACATGGAGAATCCTGTGAAGCAATGCCTTTGGGGTACAATTCCTTGAGCCTATTCTTAAAAGCAGCTTCCTCTAAAGAGCAGCCTTCAGGCACTGCACTGGGTGGAACTTTCTGCTTTTAATGACAGAGTGAGGGGGTCAGCTCTGACCCAGACTTAGACATCAATTTATTTGGAAACCGTATGAGACAAAGTAGTCTAATTCAAGGAGGAACAAATCCAACCATTTGTGTAGCAGCATGTTAACAAATGCTAGTAATAGTAAATCTAATAAACATAAAGAAATATTGCTCAGTCCTGGTACAGGATACAGTGGGATTCACATGTGGAGAGCAACACCAATATTACCATTTCTGAATAATGTCCATGAAATTACTTTCCTCAGGGCATCCTTGAGCTCCTTGTTCCTCAGGCTGTAGATGAGGGGGTTCACTGTTGGAGGCACCACCGCATACAGAACAGCCAGCACCAGATCCAGAGCTGGGGAGGAGATGGAGGGGGGCTTCAGGTAGGCAAACATGGCTGTGCTGATGAACAGGGAGACCACAATCAGGTGCGGGAGGCATATGGAAAAGGCTTTGTGCTGGCCCTGCTCTGATGGGATCCTCAGCACAGCTCTGAAGATCTGCACGTAGGACAACACAATGAAAATGAAACACCCAGAGTGTACACAAAAAGTAATCACAAGGACTCCAACTTCCCTGAGGTCAGAATTAGAGCAGGAGAGCCTGAGGATCTGGGGGATTTCGCAGAAGAACTGCTCCACCACATTACCTTGGCAGAGTGGTAAGGAAAATGTGTTCCCAGTGTGCAGGAGAGCATCGACACAACTGCTACTCCAGGCAGCTGCTGCCATTTTGACACAAGCTCTGCTGTCCATGAGGATCCCATAATACAGGGGTCTGCAGATGGCAACATAACAGTCATAGGCCATGACTGTGAGAAGGAAATACTCTCCTGTTACCAAAAAAAGAAACATAAAGACCTGTGCAGCACATCCTAAGTAAGAAATGGCCCTGGCGTTCCACAGGGAATTGGCAATGGATTTGGGGACAGTGGTGGAGATGCAGCCAAGGTCGAGGAAGGAGAGGTTGAGGAGGAAGAAGTACATGGGGGTGTGGAGGTGGTGGTCGCAGGCTACAGCTGTGATGATGAGGCCGTTGGCCAGGAGGGCAGCCAGGTAGATGGCCAGGAAGAGCGAGAAGTGCAAGAGCTGCAGCTCCCACGTGTCTGCGAATGGCAGGAGGAGGAACTCACTGAAGGAGCTGCTGTTGGACATTTGCTATCTCAGGGCATAGTGCACTGTCCTGGGAGTTAAAAAAAAAAAAAAAAAAAAAAGATGTGGCATTTTAGGAAAAGACATTTCAAGAAAGAAAAACCAGTAAATTAAAAAAAAATCAATTTCTCATTAAAAACACATCACACTGATTCTCTCTTTACTAGGGGGAGGGGACGGGGAAGGGGCATCTGTGCACTTATATGGCTTGAACCCCATTTTGTGCTGACCAGGTGTGTTGTAAGGATTTGGGACCTCTGCCCATGGAATGTGGAAGGAATTGGAGTGAGTAATTCTAACACTCACAATAAAATCACTTTTCACACAACAGGGCTGTTCAGCATCTTCACACCCATTTCTAAAGGATGTGGATTGTAGAAGAAAGTTGGTTTCTTTTTTTGACATTATTTATTTTCTTTGAGATGCCCCTCTCCCACCTGGGCAGCGCTCTTTGAAGATAACGATCATTGTCCTTTCTGCTGCAAGTGCTGAGAGGAAAGGCTTCCCTACCACTTGGGGCAGAGTGACAAGAGCTTCTCTATTACCCCAGGTTCCAGCTGTCCTGCACTCACACTCTTTGAGCTGGAGGATGATCACAGTTACATGTTACCCTAAAAACCACACTCCCATGCAGACCCCTGTTTCACATAACTTGCAGCATTGATATCTGAACTGCAGCTGAAATCCTCTCCACCCAAGTGAGCCTAAGAGAAGACCAGCAGCAGCACGGACAGGAGGGAAGCAAGGAGCAATCCTGGGGCACAGGGACACTGCTCTGGATTAGAGCCCATGCAGACCTGGGTGCACACCCAGCTTCACAGCCCTGCAGCATCCCCGGGAGAAGGAAGCAGGATGCCCTGTCCCTGTGACGCTGAGGCAGGGAATCCTGCTCTGAAGCATCCTCTGCATTGGAGATGGGGGGAGAGCGATTGCCCCAAACCCTAACAAGTGATGGCATTGACTGGGTGCAGAAGACCCCTCTGGAAACTCAGTAGCATTGCCCTGCAGCCAGAGACTTACCATGCAAGGGGCTGGGAGCTCACTTCCACAGTGAGCTCTGCTCTGTCCTCCTGCTCCACTCTGCCGTTCCCCTCTCGCTGCCTTCTCTCCTCTGCTGTCCGCAGCAGCAGGCAGTGCCCGCAGCCCTGCTGCTCTTGGCACAGGAGCTGCTCCTGCACTCGGCTGTCTCTGGGCAGTGCTGCCAGGCTGCCACGAGCTGCCTCCGTCCCAGGAGCCTGGCCCCGCTCAGGAGCAGAGGAACAGCTGAACTCACCAATTTCTCTGTCCCTTGTGCTCCCTCCTCCTGGGGAATGTTTGTTAAGTAAACTAAAATAATCACTTGTTGTCCTTTCCAACTGAGTGGAGAAAGAATGATTCCCAGCTTGCCATCTATTTCATCAGAGGATGACTATCTATGTAAGTTAAAAAGGTCCCACTCTGGAAGTCCCTAGTTAGTAAGACCCTAATAGGCAGGACACCCAGACAGGGGCAAGAAGGAGGCTCATTGATTCAGATGAGTCAATGTGGGCATCACATGCTGGTTCAGAAGTCACTGATCTGGGATGGGTTTCACATTCCTCCCCTGAATACACAGAAGGTGGGATTCTGCTTCCCCATGCTGAAGTGTGCACAGCACTGACATCTCCATGGGAGCTCCTTCTCTAAGCTCCCCTTGTAATCACTGCTGATGGAGGGTGGGAGTCAGCTGGCAACACACAAACAGCTGGGGACAGTTGAAGAGGCAGAGGAGGTACCAGAAACCTGCCCATGTCTGTTTGCTCTTAAGAAGCAAATCTCAGACCCACATTCTCATGGAGCTCCAGGACAAGACAGGGGGGGAATGTCCTTGGCCATCTCAAATGACCCCAGGTGCCTTCCACTACTATGTGAGCACCATGCAGTATAAAGCAGAGACCCAGGCAGATCATCATAGTGCAAAAAGTTAATATAATTCAGGGCAGGCATATCATTCAGTGACATTGGAATAGGCTGGCTGGGCCAAGACAGGTGCCTGCGTTGTCCAGCATAACCAAATGCCTCCTCTAGCATGGGATCTATGAGAAGTCATGTCCCTTTGGAGTTGGAGCTGGGCAAGCACCCCAGGACCTCTCGGGTTCGCTACCAGTGCCAAAACAACTGGATCCCACCACTGCCTTTAGGCCAAGTCCATCCCTCCTACAGCCAAGCGTGCTCCCTAAATGGGAGAGGCACATCACACCAAGGTGTCTGCTCTGGTCTCTGGTCTCTTAACAGCTTCTTGCTTTTATCAAACAGAACCTCCTTTCACCCTGGATGATATGGCTGGGCTAATGATGGCCTCAGGATGGCTGGATCATAGACAGCTCCAGCCCAAGAACACTTTCAATGATGCCTTCTCCTGCCTGGATATTGGCCCAACTCTGTCACAGGCCCCAAGGTGCTACAAATCGGCTCAGGCAACAAAGCCCTCTCCTGCCATTTCCTCACAGTCACACTATGTTTCTCCCTGGCCTTGGGCACTGCAGGCTTTGCTCTCTTAGTGGGAACCTTCTTTCACCATTGCATTGACATGTTCTCTCCATGCCAGCATTTCTCTGCTCTCAAGTGGGGCCATTGCACACACGGTGTCCTTGGCTCTTGGTAATAGGGTCTATCATGACCAATCTGTCTTTTGTGCCACATCCTGATGTTTTGCATCACAAATATATGGAAATGCCTGTAGCCTGGCAGGAGAGCTTGAGGATTTGGGGGATTTCACAAAACTACTGTCCGTAGAGCTGTCTCTACAGAAAGAAAGCATGAAAGTGTTAGCAGACCAGGGCATTGAGAAACTCAGAGGCCCAGGCAACTGCTGCCATTTCAAGTTCTGCTGCTCAGGAGGATCCCATAGTACAGGGGTCTGCAGATGGCCTCAAAGTGGTCATAAGCATGACCACTTTTTCACATGACTATGTGAAAAAAACATTCTCTTGAACTCAAGAAGACAGAGACCTGTGCAGCACATTGTCGCAGTCGTGGCGGCCAAAAACACAAACAACTGGGGTAGATGCAACGCAAAACTACGCTTTATTATTTTTTAGGTACACTATTTATACCCCGCTCTCCTCGTCGTGGCTGCTGCTTATTGGTGAGGGCTACAAAGGACAGTAGCTAGTAACAGATTTATGATTGGGTGGCCAAACCTCCTTAAACTTGCTAACAACTGTCTGCTGTCTTGGTGTGAACTCCGTATCTCACAGATACATTCTAATCTTCTCAAGGTTAACAGTCTCTGCCAAGGGAGTCAGGGATCTCACTGACCAGCTGCAATCCCTGACAATTCCCCCTTTTTGTATTTGTGTTACAAAAATGGCACTAACGGTTTGCTGCAGGGCCCTTTGCAGCAAACCGATCAAACAAGGTACCATTAATAACACAACCACAATAATTACTTCTTTCTTCACTTCTTTACTTTCTTTACTGTCTTTACGTCTTTACGTCTTTACGTCTTTACGTCTTTACGTCTTTACGTCTTTACGTCTTTACGTCTTTACGTCTTTACTTTCTTTACGTCTTTACTTTCTTTACGTCTTTACTTTCTTTACGTCTTCACTTCTTCAAACCACCCAGACAAACCCCAGTTGCCAAACAACTTATTTAACTACTTCCATCCATCATCCATTTGCAACTTGCATACTCTGTCAGTTGGAGCAATTGTAGTCTTTACCCTCACCCCGAGTCTGGATCTCTGATCTCATTGATCCATTGTCAGTATATTAGGCAGCAGTTGAAGCCCTGAAAGAGGATTTCGAGGATCGCTGGTAGCCAGGCATACGGTGCTTTGATTGATTGATGGTGTTGGCTAAGGTTACCCAGATGTTGTTGCCAATTCTTCAGGGAGGGGCTGGACACCAATCTCCTCCTCCATAACCTCCGAGGATGAGGAGGGCAGCGACTGCAACGCAGGTCGCACACACCGTGCTGGAACCCATCGCGGTCCACTTTCTGTGGAGACACAAGCATATCCCCTTCCCCAAGTTATGAGCTCATGTGGCCCAGACCATTGGCCAGTAACCAGATCACGAGCTTGCACCGGTACCTGCTGTGGTACCTTTTCTGTTATAGTCAAAGAGGAAAAATGTGAAAAAATGGGTGACAGAGTAGAGTTGTTAGGGAAGGAAAGAAAGTTAAGCACATATACAGCTTTAGTCTTGCCTGTGGGGACTCCCCCTGCATTCCCCCTTTTTGTTTTTGCACGAGGCGCTTCAGAGTGCCATGTAAACGTTCAACAATGGCTTGGCCTGTAGGGGAATGGGGAATCCCAGTCATGTGCTGAACACCCATGTAGTGGTAATAATAACAGTCTGGAAATTGCTGCCGAACAGGAGATAAAGCTTGAGCAACAAACCATTGGCAAATTGTTGGCGAATTTTTCATACCTTGAGGTAACACCTTCCATTGATATCTTTTGGCTGGCTCAGAATGGTTTATAGGTAATACAGTAAAGGCAAATTTTTCCCTATCCTCGGGTGCTAATGGAATGGTAAAGAAACAGTCCTTCAGGTCTATTACCACAATATCCCAGTCCATAGGGATCATTGAGGGTGCAGGAAGGCCGGGCTGTAAAGCTCCCATGGTGGCCATGGCAGCATTTACCTGTCGTAGGTCATGTAAAAGTCGCCATTTGCCAGATTTCTTCTTAATTACAAATACAGGGGTATTCCAAGGACTGTGAGAGGGTTCAATGTGCCCAGTCACAAACTGTTCTGACACCAATTCTTGCAGGGCTTGCAACTTTTCCTCTGCTAGGGGCCACTGATCCACCCACACAGGCCTGTCAGTTAACCAGGTTAAAGCAAGTGTGGGTCGTTGAACACCCTGCAGCACAGTGGCCCCCGTCAAAAAATCCGTCGTAATCCTAACGCCCCATTGTCCTAAACAATCTCTTCCCCACAAGTTCAGGGGTGCAGAGGTTATGTATGGTTTGATCGTTGCTATTTGCCCTTCAAGATTGGTGATCAGCACAGGTACAAGAGACATGCCCCCTTGAGTGGATCCCCCCAGCCCTACTACACCCATCCCAGTGTTCACAATGGGCCAAGATGACGGCCAGGAATGTTGAGAGATAATAGTTACATCAGCCCCAGTGTCCAACAAACCCGTAATCTTCAACGCTGATGGTGAATAGCCTTTGTTGGAGATGGTACATGTCATTTGTGGCCTCTGCGCTGATACAATTTGCGACCAGAAAACTTGAGGTGGACCTGTAGAACCGAAGCCTCCTTCTCGTCGTTCCTTAAGTTCTGTGTGAGGAACACAACTCAAAAAAGGCACAAGTTGAGCAACACGGGTACCTTTAGGAATGGTTACTGGGGGATAGGGAGTAGACATCATAGCACAAATTTGCCCAGTATAATCCGAATCAATAACACCTACATGAACAATTAATCCACTTAAAATACTGCTAGACCGTCCAATTAATAATGCACTGAGTCCTTGGCCTATAGGCCCCTTTGCATCCAGAGGCACTTTAACAATATCCGTAGTTGACAGAGTTACTGTGTCGGCGGTGGATACATCCATGCCTGCTGATCCACGGGTTTTCCCTGTGAGATGGTCGCAGAGGGATAAGCCGTCGGAGGTGTTCTCATGCATGGAATCGCTGTGTGAGGTACTTGTGTCCTCGCGCGCCTCCTCGCGCTCGCTTCCTCGTTTCCCGTCAAAATATAGCCATTAATATGGAATTTAGATCGACATTGTTTGGCAAAATGCCCTACCCTGCCACATCGATTACAAGTATTGTCCACAGGCTTAGCAAAATGCCTTGCCGCTTTGCCTTTTTGCTTAGCAGCTGCACTCTGAAACGGGCAAGCAGACTTGATATGCCCCTCCTGACCGCATCCAAAGCACCTGGGATTGGGACGAAGAGCTGCAGCTAGAACAGTCATTTTATGTGTTATTGTTCCCACTCTTGAGCAAGCTGTTACCATATCAGGAATAGTTGGATTCCCTGGCATTGCTTCAATTATTTTCTGACAATCTTCATTAGCATTATCTTTAGCTAGCTGAGTGCACAGTCTCTGTCTCAAATCATCGTCCTCTACTTGTTTTTCTAATGATGTAGCAATCCGTTCAACAAATTGTAAGAATGGCTCTTTAACCCCTTGCTTGATTGTTGTATATCTAGGACGGGGCGAGGCCAGCTCCATAGTTCGTGTCAGAGCTGACATACCTAAACGTTGTGCCTGTTCAAGAATACTAGGGTCCCATTGAGCCTGAAGATCAGGGTTAGCAAAAAGGCCCGTTCCCATCAAAGCGTCAAGGCCAACTCCCTGCCGCGGATCTCCTTGCGGCAATCGCATGTTGTCTAGTGCAGCCCGCTCAGCTAATCTCCTCCAGTGTTCCATAAACACTTGATACTCTACAGGCTGGAACAGAATCTGAGCAAGATGGCTTATATCATACGGGGCTAAAAGATCTGTATTAATAATTCGGATCAGCCGCATTACCTCTGAAGAGTTAATACCATATTTTGATGTACATGTCTGCAGGTCTTGCACTACTTTCCAGGCAATCGTGCTATGTTCATCCCTTCTTCCCGAGTTGGGGGCCGCCTTAAACACAGGAAAAGCTTCCAAACCACAGCCGACAACTTGAGTGGAGGCCTCTGAGGGGTAACCGATCTTATCTAACAAATCCCATTGCCCCATTTCGGCTGCCTTTTTTCTAACCTGATCCCAGAATTTGCCAGGCTGCCGCGGCAACACAGTCACCGTGACGGGGGGGAGAGTCCAGGGTTCAGCTGCTAATCTCAAGGTCCGACATTGAGAACTCCCTATAGTCTCTTTCACAGAAGGACGAACAGCAGAAACCGCCTCCTCCTCCTCCTCATCCGAGGAGTCATGGGGGAGGGGGGGTGGGAAACGTTTTTTACTGCGGATTTCTTCATTATTTTCTTTCTCCCCCTCTTCAGGAGGAGCAGAGGGAAGCACAGGTTTATTTAAAGCATTCCACTCGGCCAACTGTTGCGCAGGTGTCTTATAGAGGGGGGGCAAAAACTCACTGGGAGACTTCCCCCGTCGCCGCATCTTAACCAGCTCATCAGGCGAGGGGTACTTACGACTCAAGTTGGTTTCATGTTTCAATGACCCAGAGGTGCCCGTGGAGCACTGCAAAGCGTCCATTTGCTCCGTAACAGACTCTATAGGAGAAGGATGCTTCTCCTGGTCCTCTCTGTCTTCCCCCAATAGGGGGGTACTTTCCAGCATCACAGGAATGCTCTCCTGGTTGTGCCCCGCTGCCCAATCCTCCAAGGTGTCCTGCAGCAGTCGCCAAGTAGTAGGCAAACCCTCTACCTCTTTAGAGCCTCTAGAAAGCGCATCCCACAGCTTATCACCGACCTTCTGCCAAGCGCTCACACTAAATGCAACAGCTGAAGTGGCCTCAAACCCCTGTCCTCGGCACCAGAGCAACAGGCGGCGTAACTCATAGTCAGTAACTTTAATACCTCTCTGAGCAAGTAAGGTCTTCCATGTAGATAAAACTAGGGCTTCCTGCTTTGTCAGGTTTTGCCCCATGTCTGTGTATTTCCGTTCTCTGCAGCGCACCTTCAAGAGGTGTCAGTCCCGTTCGCACCTTCAAGAGGTGACAGTCCCACTCGCACCTTCAAGAGGTGTCAGTCCCACTCGCACCTTCAAGAGGTGTCAATCCCGTTCCCGGCGGCTCACCTTCACAAGGAGTCAAATCACAGGTCCGGACCACGCAGCTTCCCCGCTGCTCTCAAGTTCCGCCGGGCTCCGCCACCACCGCCAGTCGCCAGGCGGTCCACTTCTTATTATCACGTCGGGGTCACCAGTTGTCGCAGTCGTGGCGGCCAAAAACACAAACAACTGGGGTAGATGCAACGCAAAACTACGCTTTATTATTTTTTAGGTACACTATTTATACCCCGCTCTCCTCGTCGTGGCTGCTGCTTATTGGTGAGGGCTACAAAGGACAGTAGCTAGTAACAGATTTATGATTGGGTGGCCAAACCTCCTTAAACTTGCTAACAACTGTCTGCTGTCTTGGTGTGAACTCCGTATCTCACAGATACATTCTAATCTTCTCAAGGTTAACAGTCTCTGCCAAGGGAGTCAGGGATCTCACTGACCAGCTGCAATCCCTGACAGCACATCCCAGGTAGGAAACGGCCCTGGCATCTCTAATCGCTAGAGAGAGAGGGTAGGAGTCAGTAATAACACCTTGTAATGCCTGAGGGGCTGGGGTGGTCCAAGGCAAATGCAAGGGTCTTCAAGTTCTCTTGGAACCATCCTGAGAGACGGACATCCTTCCCAAGCACCAGCTGGTGGACATAGGGGCAAGGAGGGTATCCTTGACCACCTGAAATGGAACCAGACATGTGCATTTAGGGCATGTGAGCTCAAATCAGAGCAAAGCAAAGTGACACACATACATCCCTGCATGGCAGGCACCTAAGTTCAGTCCAAGGTCTCTAGAGCTGTGTCAGGTGCCTGGTGTGCCCATTACAGCCAGCCATGGCTGGCAAATACAGCACAGCACCTCCAGGAAAGACCCAACCTCCTGGAATGGGTGCAGAGGGCAGGAACTCTGAGGCCTCTCAAGGTGGTCCAGGGCCTATGGATCAGCACCTGAGCACCAACACATGAAAGGAGGAATCAGTAATGGGAGACACATGACACTGGGGTCTCTTTTCATGAACCTATGTTCTTAAAGGCTGATGGGTCTCCTCTTCCTGAATCTTCTCACCTGTGGTGATCCTGACAGTGAGTATGCTACTGATGTCCTCAATGTGGCCACATGAAAGGCTGTCCTCATCCAGAAGGAACAGGAATTTTCTCAGCAGCAACTTGCCCTTCCTGGACATCCTCTTTACCTCTGTCACATGCCTCGAGGTACTTTAGAGTCCCCTGGGGCAGCAACTCCTTCTGTTGGGGCTGCCTTACCCAGCTGGGCTGGCCTGGAAAGTTCCCAGAAGAGGAGGAATGTCACCCGCAGTTAACTGTGCCAGGGAAGCACAGGGGAACATAGCAGTGTGCTTCTGGGAGCCATCCTGCCCTGTGCCTCAGGCTAGTCCAGTGTGACAGATACAGGTGTGCTCACCTAGAGCACCTGCACACGCACACCCATGGTCCCTACGGCACTGGCATGGCCTTTGGGTGCCTGGTACCGCTGGTTATCCCCTTTCCCATGCTTGGTGGCCTGCTGGGGCCAGCAAAGGTGATGCTAGTGCTGTCAATGGGCAGAGTGGGTGAAGGCACTTTTGGAGCTTCCTCACAACCTGCTGATTTCCCTGTTGGCCTTGGAGTCTTCAGTGAGTGCCCTTGGATTGGCCTTTGTTCTGGCACAGCGATGCACAGAACTGGCCTCCAGCAGCAGCAGCTCTGCACATCTGAGCATGCACTGATACAAGAAGGAGAAACATGTCCGAAGGATTCAGGTTTTAATTCTGCATTTCAGGTACCATAATTCATATTGCTTTCATGTACCCTCATACCAGCTTAAGACAAGCAAGAAATGGAGAGGATGAAGAGCAAAGAGTCTATTTTCCTTTTTTTTTTTTTTTTTTTTTTTTTTTTTTCAGCAGGAGCTGGAGGAGAACCTGGAGCTGAGCTTAGAGCAAGGCAGCAAGACTGCATGTTGTCACATTTCACCTGGAAGGAGACTGTTCCCATCTGCTCACCTGATGGTCATCAACCAGTTGGCCAAGCTGGTGAGGAGAGCCTTAAGCTGAGAATGACTCAGAGAAGACTACAGCAAGGGTGAGGGAGTGATGGGCTGGGATGGCAGGGAAAGGTGTAGGTGAGGTGGACAAAGGAAACCCCGGAGAGCACAGCAAGATGCAGGGAACTCTGCCTAGGGACAGACAGAAAGTCAGTCAGGATTGTAGGCGTGAGGATTAATGGGCAGACCAACAGTGATGGCCATGTGTGGATCTCTGCTATGGAGCGCCTGAAGAAGTGCAGCCTCTGCAAGGCATGAGGAGTGCAGAGCTGGAGAGAGGAACATTCATTCTGCTCCCTGGATAGCAGTTCCCAGGCAGGCTCAGAAGCTGGAATCAGGACTTGGAGGTAGCAACATGGTGATGGGCATCCCCATGGAGATGGTCAGGACATCATGATGGAGTCCCTATGGTCTCCACCAAGGCATCATGATGGGGTCCCCATGGTCTCCACCAGGACATCGTGATGAGGTCCCCATGGCACTCACCAGGGCTTTGTGATGTCAGTGGCATCATGCTCACAAGACCATTGTGAGGGGGCGGTCCCCATGGTGACCCTGCCTTTATTGAGGGAAAAGACCCCAGGTCCCCACTCTGAGGAGAGCAGCTCGATCAGGAGGGAGCGGCTCCCCTTGGTGCCGGTGTCAGGTCCCCACGAGAGGATCCTGGACATGGACAAGGAGCAGCAGGCGAACGCCTGTTCCCAGCCCGCAGATGGGCTCTCAGGCTTGCAGGAGAGCGTGAGCGAGGTGAGCAGTGGGGCTGAAGGGAGAGGCGAGCAGCAGGGATGGGACTGACACAGAGAGCACAAGGGTGGTTTGGAAGGGGAGTTGGGGAGAGATAGCCAGGCATGAGCTCTTCCGGGGAGAGCTCATTTATTCTCGGCCCTGGGTACTTTTTCTCGGACAAAAGACGCCAGCTGGGGTCCTCCCAGGGCCACCCAAACCCTGTGAGCTCTGTGCTGAGGCTCAGCAAGCAGCTCTAGACTGAGCTCAGCCAGGCTGTGTGCAGCCACGAGCCTCCCTTGGACACAGGGCTGAGGTTTCTTGTGCTTCAGGGGCCACTTGTATCCATGCAACCACCTCCACCAGGGGCCTCCTTCTCCCCACAGGTGGGCCAGCAGCTCAAGGACCAGCGCCTGGAGGCAGCGGTGCCGAATCAGGACTTGGTGCTAAGCACATCCTCAGGGTGCCAAGGGGGAGAGCTGCAGCTTTCTCAAGTGGAAGTGCCACCCGCCACGGTGTGCCAGGAAGAAAGAGCCTATTCTGCCCCACAGGATGCCCAGCAGTGCACGCCGGCAGCCAAGGAGGGTTCCCGGGAGACTGAACTCCCCAGCCTGCCCTTCGCAGAGGCACCGCACGGCTCTGCAGAAGACATGGCTGCTGCTGGCTCACTGGAGGCCACATGCTCATCCCTGCTTGAGCCTGCTGGCTTTGTGGAGAGCATCTTTGCAGAGATTGCGGTGGAGCTGAGGGCAGAGAGCCGGAAGGCTGCCCCACCATGCCGAGCAGGGACAGGACAGGGCCCAAAGCAGCAGCCTGTGGGCATCATCTGCCACCTGGGAGCAGAGCCGCTGCGTGTGCACCCGGACAACACCGCGCGCTACCTGTCCGTGCTCAGCATCCGCACGGAGCCGCTGGAGGAGCTCGAGAGCAGCTGCCTGGCGCGCACCGGGCAGAGCTTGGCCCAGCTGCGAGAAGGCGCCTTCCTGAGGAAGCAGCAGAGCCTGGAGGAGAGCGAGGACGAGGAAGAGGAGGATGAGGGAACACATTTCTCCCTGACAGCCTTGGGATCGCTCAATGTGCGACCCAAGCAGGTAAGCAGAAGGGATGGCTGGGGCAGCCATAACCCTTGCGGTGCTGGCACCAGCTGCTGCTCTGCACTGTGACAGCCCAGTTGTCCCTGTGCTGGTGGGGCCGAGGAAGCCATTCTGGGGGGAAGTGAAGCCCCCTTCATAAACCTCCGTCTATTCTCTAGCTCCTCGCTAGAAACTCCTTCTATGACTTGTGGAACCCCAAGATCACACAAGTGGAGCTGCTCAAGGATGTGAGGTGCAAGTGGGAGGTGTTGGAGCGCCTCTATGCCCATGCCCCCAGGGAGGAGGTAAGGAGAGGCAAGAGAGCCCTGAGGGCAGAGCAGGATGAGCTCACAGGCCACACTGATGAGGAGGAGGATGCTGGTGAAGAGGCTCTGCAAGGCAAAGAGGTGGAGGAAAGCACCTCCAAGACCTGGGTCAGACCCAGCCTGCGCAGCCTGTTCGCAGACAGGGAGACATCTCAGCAGAAGGTGCCCCCTGTGAGCGACAACCCCATTCTGGAGCAACCATTGCCTGATGACACGGCACCAGCGGTTCCTCCCCTGGCTGCAGGCCCTGCTCTCCAGGTGAGCAAGCAGCGCCTCACCTGCACCCACTATCCCAAGGAGCTGCCCTGTGAGCTGGGTCTGGGGTGAGCAGAGGGGGTGCTCAGAGCTGCTCCAGCCCGTGGGACCCCCCTGCCGTGGTGCCCTGTTGTCACCCCAACTATTTGCCCTCTGCGATGTCGCCATGGGGAGATGCCGAGTCCTCTCTGTATCCAAGGGCCAAAGGCACAAGGCTGTTGTCCCCTCCACCCCTGTGCTACATACAGCCCTGGAGCCTAAACACTGAGCAGGGAGGAAAGGGGCAGCCCCAGAAGCAGCCCCCTCCACACCAGGACACGAGCCCCCTTGTGCCACGCACCCGGCTGCCTCCATTCCCCCTGCCCACCCCTGCTGCTACAGCCCCACAAAGAGCCTTGTCCCCTTTCTGTGCCAGCCACAGGTCCCTTCCCTTGGGATGCGCATCCATGGATAGCCTTCCCCATCCCCAAACCCTTTGACCCTGTGTAACCAGGGGTACTGGTACCCTGAGCAGCAGCAGCTGATGGCCAACGGGTGCGTGTTCTTGTCCCATCCATGCAGGAGGCCTCGGAGTCCCAAGAGGAGGAGAAGTCATCGTCCTCCTGCAGCCCCAGGCCAGACGTTGAGCCAGGTTCGTACCCGCATGCAGAGTCCTTCTGGGGACAGTGGGACAGCAAGTGGCACCGAGGTCAGCAGCAGGAAGCGCTCAGGGGCTTCTGTGCAAAGGCCACAGACCCTTGGGAAGCCCTTGGTGCTGGGGACAGGCAGGTGCTCTCCGTGTGCCCGTGTGGCCCATCGCCCACAGCTCTCCTTCCCACCACAGGCATCACCGCCCTCCCAGACATCGCCGTTCCCCGGCGATGGTGCTCGCGACTCAGGACAGCGCTTCGGGCTCTGTGCAGAGCGTTCTGCTGCCACTGCATCACCAGGCAGCAAGAGGAGCAGCGCAGGTGAAAGAGCCCAGCAGGATCCCGAGAGTGGGGCTGGTGCAGAGCGACAGACACTGTGTCGTGGTGGGCACAGAAATGCTGCTGCGTCATGCCCCAGAGCACCCATATGCCTACATGAACCCTAGTTGTCAACAGCCATTGCTTCTTTCAAATAAACCCCTCAAAAGATTTTTCTCCCTGGGTCACTTTGTGTCAGGCCAATCTCTACATTTAGATTAGAGCAGGTGATGCCAATGGAACCAGTGGGGCCTTGTTCTGGATGGGCTCAGGATTCAGCAATAATCACACAGAACGAGGTGACTACATCGAGCATTTATTCAGGTGAAAGCACATAAAAGAAGCAAAGTATGGATGACTACTCATGAGGTGATACCTGCTGGCAGGATACTGGACCCGAACATCCTCTCGAGCTGGCAGATCAGAGAGAGAGAGTTGCTGACCAGCTCCCGCAGAGATAGCGCAGGCCTCAGAGTTAGGGGTTTCTCCTTCCCCCGCCTCTCTCCACACTGTCGTTTTTTATGCCCGGTGCATCCTGGCACGCAGGGTCAGTCCGACCCAGGAGGCAGGCCGGGGAGGGTGGATAAACTCTGCCTCTAGTTGTCCACCTCTCCCCACTGGGTGCGCAGGCGCGCACACCACTCAGGGGTCCCAGCCCTCAATTCGAGGGTCCTGCCTTACTCCTCTTCTTCCTCATTTCCGGGTGTTTGACCTCCAAAGCTAGTTTGGAGGATGTCTGCGGTTAAGTTGGCTACAAGCTCAGCCCAGTGGCCGGCTTCAACAGGTTTTCGGGGGGGGTGCCTGTGAACCGGGCTGAGCAGCTGCATCCCTGCTCCTTATCGCTCAGCCTAGGCAGGGAAACAGCTCCTTTCTCAAGATCTGACCTCTGCTTCTAACAGGAGATTTTTATGACTCTACAGATCACAGAAATTTCCATCTCCAATACAGGCCACTACAGTAGTCACTTTTTTTCATATCCCAGACAAGGTTCTGTGGCCCCAAAGCAGTGGACCACTTCTTCTATGGTTTTAATCCTTTGCTGGAGCTTGCCTGCAGTGACACCACTGTTGTCACACCTGTAGCTTTCTTACTGTGTTTCCTGGATATAGTCTTCCTGGATACAGTCTTCCCCTTCCTGCTCACACTGGCTTCCTATGTGTGCATCAGAGTTGCCATCCTAAAGATCCCATCCAGCGTGGGCAGGAAGAAGGTCTTCTCCACCTGCTCTTCTCACCTCACTGCTGTCACTGTTTTCTATGGCACCCTCATCATTGCCTGCCTGATGCCCAGGATTGGCCCCCTGAGGCAGCTCAACAAAGTCTTCTCCTTGTTCTACACTGTCCTCACACCCCTGCTCAATCCTCTCCTCTACAGTCTGTGCAACAGGGAGGTGGGGGAGGCTCTCAGAAAAGCAGTCTGGACTTCTCGGGCTTGCGCCCAGAGCTCATAGCAGTTGTCCACCGCTGCACAGAAAACATTGCTGCTTCTGCACAGTAGCACAGTCAATACAGGAAAGGAAACAGTAGGCTGCACCCTTGATATCCATTGAGAAGAACACAGCAATGAGGATAATGCTGGAAAGTAGAAGGGAAGAGGGGATATTAAATCAATTAAACTTCACGGTCTAGAAGGGATAGACATAATGTCCCATTCTTGTTGCTTCCTTGACAGACGATAAAGGAGTGTTGTTGTATCTGAGATAGGTTACATGTCTTCTTGATTCTTTGTTTCCTTGCTTATTTTGTTTCTGTGTTTTGCTTGTTGGTTTTTTTCTGTGGTGAGGGGAAATTCATGTGTGGTGAAAGGTGAGAGGTCAGAGAGGGAGATTTGGAGTGGCAGGACTTTCCCAACTGCAGATTCATTGGATGAGAGCCAACCCCGTCTGCTGTAACTATTTTCAGGGTATCTCAACCCATAGGCCTCGCTACTCCACTGGCCAATGGAAACGCATATACTGCACAAACACATATTGGTGTCTCCTGTCATTTGTGATGGTGTCAGATCTCCCACATACCTAT
Source organism: Tinamus guttatus (assembly GCF_059628265.1). Lineage (NCBI taxonomy): Eukaryota > Metazoa > Chordata > Aves > Tinamiformes > Tinamidae > Tinamus > Tinamus guttatus. The sequence continues at coordinate 436,814 of NW_028289523.1, read as the reverse complement.
GGGTTCCTGGCAGACAGTGAGGGGAAATAGTGCAGGGACCTGCATGGCCTGGTGGTGCCAGTGAATACTGTAGGCAAACTCCAGGGCATCCAAAAGGGCCCTCAGTACCGACATGGGCAACAGCACTCACGCCTGCAGCCCAGGACTTCAGTGCCAGTTTGTCTGTGCCTCGGTCCATCCTGAGCATGATGAGCACGTGCAGTGTCCCTGAGGAGCCTCTTTCTGTCTGTGTCTCTCCAGGGAGCCTGAGGGTGAGCTCAGGCAGAGCAGGCTCCTGGGTCAACCAACAGCCCTTGGCAAGATGAAGTGAGAGTCCAAAGCTGCATTCCTGCTAATGCCTAAAGCCATGTTTTCATGGTTCCATTTCAGTAGCTGTGGTGGCCCTCAGAGGAATTATTTACATGTCTGTGGTGAGCACCTGCGTCCCGGAGAGTTTATGAACAGAAGATCCCCTTCAATCGCAAGGCACTCAGGCCAGCAGAGTCAAGAAAGACAGGTTTCTGACCTTGAGAAAGCCTTTGTAGGCATCTTGCCTATCTCTCCATGTTGTTCTTCCCTCCATGGATGCCCACAACCTATCATGACAAGACCAAGGGGGACATTCCCATCTCAGCATCCACATCCATTGTGCCCACTGCACATCTCATCCACTCTCCAGTGAAATCATGACCAAAACTTGAGTCAAATGTCAGAGGTATCATGAAAACAAGAGGCAGATAACTGCAGATGCTTTACACCCTGATGTTTAACCCTACTCTGTGGTGTCATAAGCCAAGCTCATGGCTTCAGGATTTTATTGTGAGTTTGGAGAATTTTGACCCTGATTGGAAAAGAGATCATAGAGGAACATGAGTGGCATCAGGTCAAGCTTTCACTTCCTCTGCCTGATTAATGCACAGCAGGAAAGGACATGGATGTGTAAAGTAGCTTAACAGGAAAGAGTCAAAGGTTGAAATGGGAATCGATGGCCCTTCTGTCCTGATAGCAGTGGGAGCTGCAGGACTGTCCTGATGGCAGGGGGGGCTGCAGGACTATCCTGATGGCAGGGGGAGCTGCAGAACTGTCCTGGTGTCAGGAAGAGGTGCAGGAATCCCCCAGCCCCCCAATGCCACCTTGTTGCCTGCTGAGGGGTGGGAAACCAAATGCGGGCTCTGAGGGCTGGATGTCCTGGTCCCCTTGTGTGTGGGAAGAGGGGACAAATGCTTCTTATTTGAGCCCCACCATCACCATGAGAAATCCCTCTCACAACAGCCCAGCCCCAGAGGCACGTGGACACACCGCAGTGAGCCCAGTGGAGACCCCTGCAATGGCTGCGAGTTGAAGGAGAGAACACAGGAGTCGAGACTCAGGGTCTGGATCTGTTCATCTGGGAGAAGAGGCAGGAGGATCACAGTGCTGCCTGCAGCTGCCAAAGTGGAGGGTGGGGAGAAGATGGAGCCAGAGCCTTCCCAGTGGTGCCCAGGAACAGCGTGAGGAGGCTAAGGGTGGCCGGCACTGAAGGAAGGACCCAGAGCCTTGGGGAATCCGTCCCCAGAGAGCATGGGGGCTCTGTCCTGCCCAGCCCTGGGAAACCCCCTCTGTTGCCTCCACTTGCAGCAGGAGGTTGAGCGGAGACCTCCAGGAGCCCCTTCCCTCCATGGCTGCTCTGCAACTCTGTCTGGTAAACGAATGTCCCTCCAGACATTACTGGATGCATTGGCATTGCCTGCTCTAGTCTAAATGTGGAGATTGGCCTGACACAAAGTGACACAGGGAGAAAAGTTTCTGAGGGTTTTATTTGAAAGAAGCAATGGCTGTTGACAACTAGGGCTCACATGGGCACACGGGTGCAGCAGCACGATGCAGCAGCATCTCTGTGCCCGCCACGACACAGTGTCTGTTGCTCTGCGCCAGCCCCGCTCTCAGGATCCTGCCGGGCTCTTTCAGCTGCGCCGCTCCTCTCGCTGCCCTGCGATGCAGCAGCAGCAGAACGCTCTGCGCAGAGCCTGAAGCGCCGTCCTGAGCCGTGAGCGCCATCGCCGGGGAGCTGCAACGTCCGGGAGGGCAGCGATGCCTGTGGTGGGAAGCAGAGCTGTGGGCAATGGGCTGCAGGGTGCAGGGCTGCACCTGCCTGTCCCTGCCACCAAGGGCTTCCCGAGGGGTTCTGTCCTCGGCACAGCAACTCCCGACCGCTTCCTGCTGCCGGCCTCGGTGCCACCCCCTGTGCCAGGACAGGCCACTGTCCCCAGCAGGGCTCTCCACGTGGGTACGTACCTGCCTCAACGTTGGGTGTGGGGCTGCAGGAGGAGGGCTTCTTCTCCTCCTCCTCTTGGGGCTCCAAGGCCACCTGCATGGGCAGAGCAAGAACACGCACCCGTCAGCCATCAGCTGGCCCTGCTGAGGGTCCCAGTGCCCCAGGGTGCACAATGGCAAAGGGTTTGGATCAGAGGAGGCTGCCCATGGCTGCACGTCCCAAGGAAGGGACCTGCGGCTGGCACGGCAATGGGACAAGGCTCTTTGTGGGGCCATAGCAGAGGGCTGGGCAGGGGGAAAGGAAGGCAGCTGGGGGCGTGCGTGGCACAAGGGGGCTGGTGCCCTGGTGTGGAGGGGGCTGCTGCTGGGGCTGCCTCTTCCCTCCTCGCTCGGCATCCAGGCCTCAGGGCTGAATGCGACGTGGGCTGGAGCAGACTTCATCCCTGTGTCTTTGGCACTTGGAAACGGAGAGAAGCCGGCATCTCCCCATGGAGACATGGCAGAGGATAAATGCCTGGGGGTGACAGTGGGATGCCATGGGCAGGGGGGCTCCAAGGAAATGGGGTAACTCTGGGCACCCCCCACACAGCTCCCACGGCAGCTCCCGGGGATGGTGAGGACAGGGGAGATGCTGCTTGCTCACCTGGGGAGCAGGGCCTGCAGCTGGGGGAGAAGCTGCTGCTGTTGTTTCCTGCAGCAGGGTTTCCTTGGGAGACGGGCTGCTGCTCATCTCATCGCAAGGGTTTTCAGCCGAAGGAGAGGCCTCTGGTGCAGGTTCTGGAGGAAGTGATGGAGACGGAGGAGCATTTTCCCCTGCATTCTGGATGAAGTTTTTGGATGCCGGGGAGGCCTCTGGCTCTGCTCCTGCACTTGCTGCTGGTGGGACAGGCACGCTGTCCTCTGCGTGCAGAAAGCTGTTGGCCAAAGGAGGTGCTCCTGGCTCACCGCCCCTGGGCATTGCTGGCTCAAGGCCCTCCACGTGGCCAGGTGCCTCGCTCACAGTCTCTGTGGTGCTGACATGGGGCGAGCAGGGCACCTTCTCGTGCTCCGTCTCCTGGTCCACAGCCGGGCTGCAGAGGCTGGCTCTGACCCAGGTCAAAGAGTTAATTTCCTCCACCTCCTCTTCCCCATCCTCCTCCTCCTCATCAGTGTCCTCTACTCTCTCCTCCTGCAGTGCTCCCAGGCCTCTCGGCACCTCCCGCGTGGGGGCATGAGCATAGAGCCGCTCCAGCACCTCCCACTTGCACCCTGCGCCTTTGAGGAGCTCCACTCGCGTGATCTCTGGTCTCCAGAGGTCATAGAAGGAGTTTCTGGCGAGGAGCTAGAAGGAGAGAGGGAGGTTTGTTAAGGGAGGAAAGGCCTCGTGGAGCTCCGCCAGTGCTTTGACAAGCCGGCTGTCCCGCACGACGCGGCACAGTTGCTGGCCACAGCACTGGGAGGGCTCCCCCGTGGCCCAGCACTCCCTGGCACTCACCTCCTTGGGTTTGGCATTGAGTGATCCTGCCAGCGTCAGGGAGAAACGGTTGCCACGGCCCTCCTCCTGCTCGTCCTGCCTCTCTCTTAGGTTCTGCTCCCTCATTGGAAAAGCTCCTTCTCGGAGCTGGGCCAAGCTCTGTCCAGTGCGCTGCAGGCAGCTCCTCTCCAGCTCCTCCAGCGGCTCTGTTCTGATGCTGAGCACAGCCAGGTAGCGTGCAGTGTTGTCTTCATGCACGTGCACTGGCCTTCCTTGGAGGTGGCACGTGATCTCCAAGGGCTGCTGCCGTGTCCGTGATGTCCGTACTCTCACTGGCCCACTTGGGCAGCTTAGTCCGCTAGGCCAGCTCGGCCAGCTAGGAATGCTGCACTGGAATTGTTCCCGATGACTGTAGGGATCAGGCCCTGTCTGAGGTGCAGAGGATGATGTGCTGGGGCGCCACTCTATGCTCTGGAGCTGCCATGATCTTGCCTGGGCGTCTTGATGGATGACGCGTGCCAGTGCGTGTGGGGGCACAGGTACAGTGAGCTCCATCCTAGCTCTGTTGGCATCAGGCTGTGCTGGCTCCCGTGGAGAGGGCGATGGCATTTCCTGAGGCCTTGCAAGGCTGGTGGAGGGCTGCGGCTCTTGCACTGTGGAGGGGACATCGCTGGCCTTCTCCTCCACAACCTGCAATGAAGGCCACCACAAAGGCAGTCCTTACTGCCGTCCTTGGTCCCTCCCTCCATCCTTCCCAACGGGAAACCTCCGGCAGCCTCTGACCCCCTTGACGATGGCTCTGCCATGCAGGTGGCTGCTGCCCTGCTCCCAAAGGCTGCCTGGGGAGAGGGCTCGTGCCTATGGGCAAGCCTTGGGCAAAGGCAGCTCCTCGGAGAGCCCGAGGCGGGTGCGTGCAGGCTGCCGTGCAGAGCAGCGCTCGGCCTGCCGGGCACAGAGACCTCCTGGTGTCTCCCAGCACGTCCTGCCTGCTTCTCGGCCCCATGGGGAGTCAGGCAGAGGCTCGGCCTCCACCGCCGCTCAGCTCTGTACCTGTGCGATGCCGTGTTCACAGGTGTGTGAGCCCTGAGGGCCGGGCAGCGGTGACAGCCGGTCCCTTTGGTGGGACGAAGCCGGGCTCCCACTGCGCTGCACTGCTGCGGGCAGCTCCTGCTGGCCCACCTGTGGGGAGAAGGAGGCCCGTGATGGGGACACTTGTGTTGGTACGAGCAGCTCCAAAGGACGGGAAACCCCAGCCTCGTGTCGAAGGGAACCTCCTGGCGGAGCACAATGCGGCTGTGCGTGGCCTGGACCTGCTCTCTGCCCTCAGCACAGAGCTCATGGGGTTCATGTGGGCCTTGGAGCGTCCAGATCAAAGAATCATAGAATCACTATGTTGGGAAAGATCTTCAAAACCATTCAGTCCAACTGTAAACCCTTCAACCCCATGCCTGCTAAACCATAGCTCTAAAGTGCCTTATCTGCACATTTCTTGAATGCTGTCAGGGACAGTGATTCTACCACTTCCCTGGTCAACCTCTTCCAATGCTTCACCATTCTTTCCACCTGGAAAGTTTTCCTAATATTTAACCTGAGTCTCTCCTGGTGCAACCTGAAGCCATTTCCTCTTGTCTTATTGATAGCTATTTCTGAGAATAGATCAACCCTGCCTCACTACAACCACCTCTCAGGTTGTTGTGCAGAGCAATAATGTCTCCCTTGAGGCTCCTCTTTTCAACACTAAATAACCCCAGCTCCCTCAGCCACTCCTCATAGGGTCCATGCTCCAAAGCCTTCACCAGCTTTGGTGCCCTTCTCTGGGCACACTCCAGTGCCTCCATGGCTTTTATTTTTACTTTTTCTAGTGATGGGCCCAGAATTGAACACAGTGTTTGAGGTGCGACATCACCAGCACCAAGTACAGGTGGAGAGTGCAGGTCAGGGTGCTTTTCCCGTGCCCAGGAATGCACGTCCCCTCGCTGGAGGAGCTCCTGCCTGGCTATCTTGACCCAGGGCTCCTTCCCCACCACCCCTGTGCTCTCCATGCGGGTCCCGTCCCTGCCTCCCAGCTCTCCCTCCAGCCCCAACACTCACCTCACTCGTGCACTCTTGCGCACTAGAGTTCCCTTCCATGGATGAGGTGCAGGCGTTCGCCTGCTGTTCCTTCTCCATCTCTAGGAACCTCTCTGAGGACCTCTCGCACGGGCACCAAGGGGAGTTGCTCCCTGCTGGTTGCGCCGCAATCCTCAGAGTGAAGACCCCAGCAGGGACACGGTCACCTTGGGGACTGCCCCATCACAGTGGCCTGTGGGTGTGATGCCACCCCCATCACAAAGCCCTGGGAGTCGCCATGGGGACACCAGGCACCTCCTCTCCCCACTCCTGAGCAGGTCCCTGGGGCGCAGGACGAGTTGTCCTCTCCACAGCTCTGCTCTCCCTGGGCCTTGCAGAGGCTGCCCCTTGTCAGGCGCTCCATAGCAGACACCCACCATGAGGCCACCCCCGTCCTCGCCCCTGTGCTCTCGATTGCCTCTTGGTTCACCCCAAGGCAGAGCTCCCTGCATCCCACTGCTCCCTCCCTGAGCTTCTCTTTCCCACATCACTCCGTGGCTATTCCTTGCCATCCCAGGCCATCACTTCCTCACTCTTTTTGGAGTCCTCCTCCTCGCCGAGTTGCTCCCACTTTGAGGCTCTCCTCACCAGTGTGGCCACCTGCTCGACCATCAGGTCAGCACATGGGAACAGCCGCGTTTTACACCCCATCAGCTTCATGTGACGCCAACCCCCAACCAGCCTCCATGAAAAGACAAAACACTTGGGAATCTCGCACTTAGGTTCCTGACATGGGCTTGTTTCTGCCCACACTCATTTACCACCCCCAAAATTCCTGCCCTGTGGGTGCAGCATTGAGTGGCAGGAGTGGAGAAGGGAGTTAATACCATTTATTAATTGCAATCAATATGTAAAGAAATCATTCTTGTCCCCTTCTAGGTGCCCTGCCTTGCTAAGAGACATTGGCTATCTTCTTAATATGTAAGAAATCGTTATAGGTTTTATTGATATGTACAGGATTTTTAACAAGGTTCTACAAGTGGAAATGAGTGGGAAGAATATGGCAAGTGCAGGAGAACAGTTAAAGGAAGGGGAAGTACGTAAAGCATGGGAAAATTACTAAAAGCATAGGCAAAAGTGCGAAAGTGTGGCAAATGAGCGTAAGAGTTGGAAAATAATAGCTGGCAGATGTAAGGATTGGAAAAAAAATTGAAATGGCGGGAAGCAGTGCAAAAGCATTGGAGAAGTGTCCAGATCGTGGAAAATAGGGAAAAACATGGGTAAGGAACGATAGTGTAGGAATATGGTCAAAAGTACGGAATAGTGTAGGAATATGGTCAAAAACATACAAAAGTGGAAAAAGTGTGAAGTGATGGGGAAAAAAAGGAAAGTGCAAAAAGAACACCGAGAGCTCAGTAATATCGAGAAAGCATGGGAAAAGAAGGAGAGGTTGGGTAAAAGACAAAGGAAATGGTCACAAGCATGGCAGTAAAAGATGTGGGAAAATGGTCACAAGCATGGCAGGGAATGTTTGTGAAAGAGAAGGAAAAAAAGTGAAAGCATGGGAGAATTATCAAAGTAGAGGAAAATGTGGAAAAAAATGTGGGAAGAAGTGACAAAGTGTAAGAATACTAGTAAAAATGAATCTGTGGGGAAAACACCCAAAGCAGGAGAAAACGAGACCGCGTGTGAGGCCTTGTGGAAGGGTCCAGGGTCCCCCACATCTCCAGCGTGCCCTTGCCCTCAGAAGGTGTCTGCCTCCAGGGAGGAGGGACGCTCTTGCCTTCTTGTCACCGCCAGGTGCCTGCAATGTGCCCCTGCTCTGCTGCCTGTTGCTGAGGGTCCCCAAGGCAGCCCCAATCTCTGCAGACCCCTCTCCTACCATGGAGCAGGCCTGCCCGCGTGGTGCCTGGAGACCCCAGCAAGGCTGCGCTTAGAGGTGAAGGTGTGACTGTCCTTGGTGAAAGTCTGATTGGGGCCAAGGGCAGGAAAGGACAAGAGACAATAAGGACAAGCAGCAGCAAAGGGAATTTCAAGAGAGTTTAAGGACAAACTAATAATAATTTTTGTAGCTGAGCAGCACTGGGACAGGAGCCAGGAGATTTTCCTGGTGAAACCACCTACCGACCTGATGCAAGAGTAAAGTTAGCCCTTCCCAGAGCAACCTGGTTGCCTCCTGCCTCAAGAGGAAAGCCTGTGTGCAAAAGGACAAAGCAGGGGATTTTGTGAACCCTCCATTTCTTATCTTGGAGCTTAGTTGGTCCTTGGGCTTTTCCGTGACACCTCCAAGCAGTGTTTCTGCCCTGGGTGTAGTTCCTGGCACCCAGTCTGTCTTTCAGATTCATAGAGCACCTTGGATCTCCCACACTTTTGCATCTGGGTCCCTCAGGACAGGCCCCCACACTGCAGTGCTGCTGTGCAGACTCCCATATGGAGCCTGTAAGGCCCTGCTGGCCTCAGGAGCTGCATTTTGACTTGTTCACAAGGTGATGAGATGACCACCTCCCAGCTCCCCAGCTGCTGAAGCTTGTGAGCATCCCCACAACCAACGTTCCTCTCCTCCTAGTCTTTGCACAGTCCTGGGGCCAATCTTGCAGAAGGCCTCTTGATCCTGTCAGAGATGGGACTTTCCAAGCCACTGCAAAGGGAAGCATGACCTTTACTCATTTATTTGAGTTACTTATTCAGCCTCTAGCATCCTGTCTATGGCACATTGAGCACCCTTTTGCACCTTGGAGTTTCTGCCCTTTCTCCTCTCCTCTCTCCTCTCTCCCCTGTCTCCTCCATGTCTACTTAGTCAGCAGGGTCATGGGAAGTGCTGGTTTAGGGAGTGCCCTTGAAACTCTTAGTTGTGCAGCTGAAGGCCTGATGGGGGGAAGTGTGGGACACCTCTGTCTTTCCATGTCCCCTCCTGCTCCCAGCCAGATGGTTCCAGAAAGTCTCTGGGAAGAGCAGAGCTTTTGGTGTTGGTGGGTTTGAGTTTCCTTTGACACTGCCAAGTCGTGTTTGGGCCGCTCTGAGCAGCCAAGAAAATACTGCTTCTCAGGGACTTGCATTAGAGCTTTTTGCCTCCTTTTGTGCAGAAGCACAGACAAGCAAGAGCAGCATGGCCCACATCACAGCCCAGGACGTGTAGGAGTTGTGTGGCTCTCTCATTCCCACATGTCCTGCTTAAATTGACAAGTTCTAACCTGACCTTCATGGCACACAAGGTGGACATTGTAAAGCTGCAGGATTGGGAATCCTCCCATTACTCTTTATTCACTCAGCAACCCAGCTGCTGGTTTGTGCTTCAGGGAGTTTAAAGTTTGCTCTGGCTTCCAGGAGCCTGTCCCCCACGTTCTGCTTATATCTAGCCTTACCTTTCTCTCCAAAAGATATCCAGTAAGGTTCTCCCCTGTTAGAAAGGGGACCTCATTGTTGGCGTCTTGGACTTAGCCTACAGTCAAAGACAATATTTACACTTTATGAAAATATTCACACTCTATTTTTCTTTCTTTGCAACTAAAAAAAGTCCTGTGCCTATTTGCAGTGGGACATTTCCAGATTTCCTAGTCATTGTCTGATGAAAGAATTTGTAATGCTGGAATCCATTTCACTGCACTCTTTAGTTAAAGAAAGGAGGTGATTATTTTAGTTGACTACAGTGCACATTTCCCAGGAGGAGGGAACACAAGGGACAGAGAAATAGATGAGTTCAGCTGTTCCTCTGCTCCTGAGCGGGGCCAGGCTCCTGGGACGGAGGCAGCTCGTGGCAGCCTGGCAGCACTGCCCAGAGACAGCCGAGTGCAGGAGCAGCTCCTGTGCCAAGAGCAGCAGGGCTGCGGGCACTGCCTGCTGCTGCGGACAGCAGAGGAGAGAAAGCAGCGAGAGGGGAACGGCAGTGTGGAGCGGGAGGACAGAGCAGAGCTGTTGTGGGAGCAACCTTCACAGCCCTTGTCACGGTGGGTCCCTGTCTGCAGGGCAATGTTACTGAGGTTCTTGGAGGGGACTTCTGAAGCCAGTCCATGCCATTACTGGTGGGATTTTTATGGCTCGCTCTCCTGCCTTCTCCTGGGCAGAGCAGGGGGAGATGCTTCCGAGCACCATTCCTGTCACCCCAACAGTGGGACAGGGCATGCTGCTCTCTTCTGCCAAGGGTGGCTGCAGGGGTGTGAAGCCAGGGTCTGCGCCCAGGTCTGCCCAGCGCTGTAATTCAGAGCAGTGTCTCTGTGCCCAGGGACAGTGAGCCTTTCCACCTGCACGGGTCAGCGCTCAGCCTGCCCAGGGAGCTCCCCACTGGGCTGTGGGGAGAAGCTCTGAGTGAGAGGAGAACCTCCGGCAGGGCAGGTTCATTCTCCTGCTGAAAGGCCTGAAGGTCAGGGCCGCCCATAGCTGCAGCTCATCATGAGGACATGTTGAGAGTAGATTTTTCCAGAGGACTTTTGTCTGCATGGTAGAAATGGAAATGCTGCAGATGTGTTTAAACAAGGGCTCAGCATCTTCACCAGCACCCTGAAGGATGAGTAGTTTTGGAAGTAGCTTCAGCACTCCTCAGTCTGCAGAAAGCTGCAGACTGAGGAGCAGCACCAGTGTCCCCTTTCCAGGCTCACTGGAGATTCTTCTATTAACTCTGTAGCACTGCAGGGCGGGGGGTGTCCCTAGACAGTTTCCTGCTACTTGGAGAATTCTGTGGGACTGAGCTGAGTGCTGAGTGAGTGGGAAGGGGTCTGTGTAGGGACAGAGGAACAGCTCCCAGCAAGGAGACCTCCAAACAGCAGAGAGATGGTTGATAGTGAGAGGAAACTGCTGCCAGAAACCTCACGTGAGGTTGGAGTACAGGAAGTTGTCTGCCAGTCCTAGCAGCACAGATGCTTTCCCCTGAGAAAGCACCCTGTGTCTTTTCTGTGCCACCCAGCAGAGGAACAGGGACTGAGTTGATTGTCCTTCAGGAGTCCCCAGCTTCAAGACACTGGGTCCTCCCTTGGGGTGCTGTTGGGCTGTGCCCTGCCCTGTGGAGGGTCACAACTCTTCTGTAGGACACTTAACATTGGCTGAATGCCCCATGTAGAAGCCAGAGAGGGACTAAAGAAATGAAAATACTGCTGGTGGGTGGAGGTAATCTCTATGTGGGCAGCTGAAATAATCACTGTGTCTCCTTGACTAGAAGCTGCATGTCCAAATCTCCCTCAGGATGAGCACCACATTGCAGAGGCCGCCTTCTGATCATCAGAGTCATGTGCTACATTACAGCCCCTCCATGACTCTTGGAACACCTGACTGAGAAACGGAGGTGAGCTTGGAGATCTGCGTTCTGCAAGTGAACACACTTTCAGCACAAGCCAGTCTCCTTTATGGCTGAGATTGTTCCTTAGCTGATAGAGATGCATGCCTAAAGCAGCTGGGAAAGGGACTTATGTGGAGACCTGTTGTGTTGGCTCTGTGCTAGGGCACAGAGAGAGCTTTCACCTCTCACAACTGAAGCTTCAGATAGGCAGCTAAATGAAGATCTTGCCAAGGATAAAAGGAATATTTTTGTGTGGAGGAGGGATATGTGTATCTGTGTTTTTGTGAGAAAGGGAAAGGTTTTGCAGAAAGTTTGTCTTAACTTGTCACTGTCTTTTTCTTCTTGGACCTTCTCCCATGACATGAAGGAGCAAAATGTCCAACAGCAGCTCCCTCAACGAGTTCCTCCTCCTGCCATTCGCAGACACGCGGGAGCTGCAGGTCTTGCACTTCTCGCTCTTCCTGGCCATCTACCTGGCTGCCCTCCTGGCCAACGGCCTCATCATCATAGCCGTAGCCTGCGACCACCGCCTCCACACCCCCATGTACTTCTTCCTCCTCAACCTCTCCCTCCTTGACCTTGGATCCATCTCTGCCACTGTCCCCAAATCCATGGCCAATTCCCTGTGGGACACCAGGGCCATTTCCTACTCAGGATGTGCTTCCCAGGTCTTTTTTTTCCTGTTTTTGTTTTCATCAGAGTTTTATCTCCTCACAGTCATGGCCTATGACCGCTACATTGCCATCTGCAGACCCCTTCACTATGGGACCCTCCTGGGCAGCAGAGCTTGTGTTAAAATGGCAGCAGCTGCCTGGGCCAGTGGCTTTCTCAATGCTCTCCTGCACACTGGGAACACACTTTCCCTACCACTCTGCCAAGGTAATGTGATGGAGCAGTTCTTCTGTGAAATCCCCCAGATCCTCAAGCTCTCCTGCTCAGACTATTACCTCAGGGAAGATGGCCTTATTGTCATTAGCCTTTGTTTAGGCTTTGGGTGTTTTGTTTTCATTGTGGTGTCCTATGTGCAGATCTTCAGAGCTGTGCTGAGGATTCCCTCTGAGCAAGGCCGGCACAAAACCTTTTCCATGTGCCTCCCTCATCTTGCTGTTGTCTCCCTGTTTCTCAGTACTATCATGATTGCCTACCTGAAGTCCTCCTCAATCTCCTCCTCTGCTGTGAAACTGGTGCTTGCGGTTCTGTACACAGTGGTGCCTCCAGTAGTGAACCCTCTCATCTATAGCATGAGGAACAAGGAGCTCCATCATGCACTAAGGAAACTCATTCATTTGGTAGTAATTCATCAGCAGTGAGTCTATCTCTTCTCAGAAGCAATTCCAGTTTATCTCAGGCAACACTTGGGCTTTGGGAGTTCTGTCTGTGATAATCATTTTTGTGAATGAACAGTTGAAGTCATCCCACCTTTCCAGAGGTTGAATCACCTTCTTTCTGACTGAGATGCCTTCTGTAATTCTGCTGATCACTGGGTCAGAGTGGCTTACCATGGATCATGTCCATAATAAAGGGGGAATTCTTTAGTGCTGTGCCAGAATACTTTGTCCTTCTAAAGTTGGAGCCAAGAATGCACTCAGGGAATTGCACCCAAAAAGGCTCTGTTGCCATGCTCGGATTTTGCATAGGCTAAGGAACATGAGCTGGTAAAGTGATGAGTGGGGGAAGGGGGTTTGGTCTCAGCCCTCACTTTTGGGAGTCCAGTGACCCTAGAGAGGGTGAGTGGTCAATAGATCTGTGCAGGGGAAAGTCTCACGTATTAGAGGGCTGGTGACTGATGCCCATGCTTCTGCAAGGCCATATGGAGTCACCCAGAGAGCAGAGGGCTCCTCCAGGAGCAGTGCCTGCGATGGGTAATGTGTGGAGACTTACAAAACCAAATGGTAATAGCAAAGGGTCAAACTGAACACTGTCCCAAATGAGAGCTCAGCAGAGGCAGCGGGCTGGGTCTAATGATACCTCCAAACACATCTTGAGCAATGTGAAATGCCCTGGGATTGCTCCAAGCATCCTCCACAGTCACAGACCCTGGGGAAGGGGTCGTCAGGTGCAGTGATGCTGGTTCAGGTGGGCCTATCATGGCCAGTGTGAAGTCACCCTGTGTCCCTACAGCTGCTCACCCTACAAAGCAACACTGTCAGCCTGGTGCCCTTTGGGATGCCCAGGGGAGGGGTGCAGGAACGGCCAGGCCAGCATGGACTCATGGACCTGGCAAAGGAGCAGTGGTGAACTTGTGGGGCAATAAATGCAGAACTATGTTCCTATGGGTTTCAGCTTGGGGCAGCCTGCTCTGTTATTAGAAATGCCGAAGGAGCCCGGGGGCCAGGACTCGTGTGCGATCCTGGGAGAGGGAGTGCCCAGAGGGGCTGCAGGCAGCCAAGGTTATGGATCTCCTGGTCACAAGAGATCTGATCCTGCAGTCCAGCTGGTTGGCTGCTCTGCAACAGCTCTGCAAGAATATCAGCCTCATCAAGTGAATATAAGCACCTAGGAGGCCAGTAGCAGGAACATGACACTGATGCACTGGGAGGTCACACTATCTGCACACCTGATCGGACAGCACCAGGCATTAACAGGCACACGCCTGTGAGGGTGACCGTGAGCTCTGCTCTTTTCCGAGTCCCTGGCAGGCCAGCAAGAGGTGCCTGGCTGGGCAGTTCCTTGGGAGGTCCCTGCTGGCAGAGCAGCTGCGAGGCCAGCGCTGGCCCATGGCTGGGGACGGGCTCTGAGGCCGCTCCTGTCCCAGCAGCAGCGCGGCCGGCAGCGGGGTCTGGTGCAGACACGCGGGGAGGTCCCTTGTGTGCATGGAGCTGCCGAGGCAGCAGCAGGCGCTGCCTGTGAGGCCAGGGGTGTCTCAGCAGCGGGCAGGGACACGGAGGCCATTGCGGGGACACTGCCGGGAGGCCCCTGCTCTGTGCTGACGCGTGGGCGTCGGCTGGTGACGTCACTGCTGCCGCAGCCCCTGATAGGCCAGGCCGCGCAGCTGGTTGTGACGTCAGCAGCCCCTTCCTGGCCGGGGCGGCTCTGCCGAGGAACCTGGTGTCCCTGCAGCCCGCGGCGGCAGCAGCCCACGCTGGGCTGTGCGCGAGCGAGGTCCCCCTGCCCGAGGAGCTGCTGGGCCAGCAGGAGGCTCACGGCGGGTGCTGGCGCTGAGGTCGCTGCTGCCAGAGCAGTGAGGGGCCAGCAGCAGCGGCGGGGACGAGAGGGTTTGCTGAGGGTGCCCCGTGGAGGGGCTGACACCTGCGGAGCTCTGCAGCCCTGGAGAAAGGCAGCTCCTTAACCAAGAGGAGGGAGATGGAGCACTTAGCACCATGAATTTGTGCCGCTGTGAGCATGATCTTCTCTGGTGAATGTGGACAAGGAGCAGAAACTTGTGGTCAGGTACCATTGGACCAGGAATCCAGCAAGACCTTTTAGGCTGCTAAATGAACAAGTGCCTGAGCGAGCAGGGTGTAACGAGAACAGCACCATTAACAATCTGTGATTGCCAGGCTCTTTGTCTGTAGTAATTCCCCTTTCTGTCCAACAGGAGGGACCTTGTGAGATTTTCCTACAGGGTCTGAACTGGGTCTCTCTCCTTCATGGGTCCATCTGCTTTTATGGTCTAGGTAGAACTGAAAGACATTAGAGGTCTGTGACTTTCTGTCCAAGCATGTTCTCCTTGGAGAACAGGTACAAATGCTTTAGCAGGAGACAGAAGGAATGTCCCCCCAACAAAAGGGAGCTTGGAGCCTGCTGCCTGATGGACACTGAGGTTCAGGCCTGAAGCTTCCTCAGCTCTTGCCAGGATCTGCATCCAGATATCCCAAGTGGCCTGTGCAATACATACAGTTATGTATCTTGGAGTACGTGAAGTAGAAGAGGTAATCTCTCAGGTGGAACTGAGAAGAACTGGTGTGGGATGCGGTCATGGAGTCCTGGACAGCTGGTGCCATTGCAGGTGCCCTTGTCCTCTCTGCTCAGCCTCCCTCTGCAGCTCTGATGGGCTCTGGTCTCCTGAGGTTTCTGTGAGAGCTGCCAGGCCCAGGCACCTCCCTCAGAGACCCCGAGGACTCTCCAAGTGCTAATTTTAATTCCAGTATTTTCCTGTCACCTGTTACAAGACTGAGAGTATGAAAAAATGGTTTGGAAAGTGTATATGGGTAGCTAAAAAGAGCTCTGCATGTTCTTGGTATAAGTGGAGCTTGGAGACCTCCCTCAAGTGCCCTGAGAAAGGGAGAGAAGTTGGAAATTCGAGGTTTTGAAACTGGACTTGTCTGCTCTTAGGAAGGGTTGGGTTCCTTTTAGGGGAACTTATTTAGGATGATTGTCGTGGAGTTCAGAGAGATGTGGGAACATGACACTGGAATCAAGGCTGACAGACAGACGAGCTGTCCTCACTCTGCACAAGGTGACTATGATTCCATTCTTCTCAAGATTCCCAGTAGAAATGCTGAAAAATTCTGCCTCTGAGGAACACTCCCTGGGTGGTGTTTCACCTAATCTGCTGCTCTTGCAAGAGCCCTGGGGTCATTCTGAGAACCAGTCAAGAGCACAGATGCGTGCCAGCAGTATCAGTGACGAGGAGCCCTGTTTGCTGGGTCTGCTACCCACCCCAACCACCAAGACCAGTGCGGAGTTAGGAGTCACCCCATGCCTTATGGCCCCACAGCCCCACTTGTCTCCCTGGAGATTTTCTGACACCAACTAACACGGGGAGAAAAAGCTACCAAATGGGTTTATTTGAAGCAGGCGATGGCTGCTGGCGATGCTGGCGAGTTTGGTTTCTCTGGGCACATGGGTGCTATAGGACACAACAGGGCGGCATCTCTGTAGCCCCCAGGACACAGCATCCGTCGCTCTGTCTCTCGGCTCTGCTCCAGCCCCCATCTCAGGGGACCTGTCTGGAACATGCATCCGCTCGCTGCTCCTCTCGCTGTCCCGGGATGCAGCAGCAGCAGAACACTCTGCGCAGAGCTCGAAGCGCCGTCCTGAGCCGTGAGCGCCATCGCCGGGGAGCTGCAACGTCTGGGAGGGCAGCGATGCCTGTGGTGGGAAGCAGAGCTGTGGGCAATGGGCTGCAGGGTGCAGGTCTGCACCTGCCTGTCCCTGCCACCAAGGGCTTCCCGAGGGGTTCTGTCCTCGGCACAGCAACTCCCGAGCGCTTCCTGCTGCTGGCCTGGTGCTGCTGGCTGTGCCAGGACAGGCCACTGTCCCCAGCAGGGCTCTCCATGCGGGTACGTACCTGCCTCAACGTCGGGTGTGGGGCTGCAGGAGGAGGGCTTCTCCTCCTCCTCTTGGGGCTCCAAGGCCGCCTGCATGGGCAGAGCAAGAACACGCACCCGTCAGCCATCAGCTGGCCCTGCTGAGGGTCCCAGTGCCCCAGGGTGCACAATGGCAAAGGGTTTGGATCAGAGGAGGCTGCCCATGGCTGCACGTCCCAAGGGAAGGGACCTGCGGCTGGCACGGCAATGGGACAAGGCTCGTTGTGGGGCCGTAGCAGAGGGCTGGGCAGGGGAAATGGAGGCAGCCGGGGGCGTGCGTGGCACAAGGGGACTGGTGCCCTGGTGCGGAGGGGGCTGCTGCTGGGGCTGCCTCTTCCCTCCTCGCTCGGCATCCAGGCCTCAGGGCTGAATGCGACGTGGGCTGGAGCAGACTTCATCCCTGTGTCTTTGGCACTTGGAAACGGAGAGGAGCCGGCGTCTCCCCATGGAGACATGGCAGAGGATAAATGCCTGGGGGTGACAGTGGGATGC
Source organism: Tinamus guttatus (assembly GCF_059628265.1). NCBI lineage: Eukaryota > Metazoa > Chordata > Aves > Tinamiformes > Tinamidae > Tinamus > Tinamus guttatus. Next base: position 420,070 of record NW_028289523.1, on the reverse strand, counting down.
CATGGGCAGGGGGGCTCCAAGGAAATGGGGTAACTCTGGGCACCCCACACACAGCTCCCACGGCAGCTCCCGGGGATGGTGAGGACAGGGGAGATGCTGCTTGATCACCTGGGCAGCAGGGCCTGCAGCCGGGGGAGAAGCTGCTGCTGTTGTTGTTTCCTGCAGCAGGGTTTCCTTGGGAGACGGGCTGCTGCTCATCTCATCGCAAGGGTTTTCAGCCGAAGGAGAGGCCTCTGGTGCAGGTTCTGGAGGAAGTGATGGAGACGGAGGAGCATTTTCCCCTGCATGCTGGATGAAGTTGCTGGATGCAGGGGAGGCCTCTGGTTCTGCTCCTGCACTTGCTGCTGGTGGGACAGGCATGCTGTCCTCTGCGTGCAGAAAGCTGTTGGCCAAAGGAGGTGCTCCTGGCTCACTGCCCCTGGGCATTGCTGGCTCAAGGCTCTCCACGTGGCCAGGTGCCTCGCTCACAGCCTCTGTGGTGCTGACATGGGGCGAGCAGGGCACCTTCTCGTGCTCCGTCTCCTGGTTCACAGCCGGACTGCAAAGGCTGGGTCTGACCCAGGTCAAAGAGTTAATTTCCTCCACCTCCTCTTCCCCATCCTCCTCCTCCTCATCAGTGTCCTCTACTCTCTCCTCCTGCAGTGCTCCCAGGCCTCTCGGTGCCTCCCGGGTTGGGGCATGAGCATAGAGCCGCTCCAGCACCTCCCACTTGCAGCTTGCGCCTTTGAGGAGCTCCACTCGCGTGATCTCTGGTTTCCAGAGGTCATAGAAGGAGTTTCTGGCGAGGAGCTAGAAGGAGAGAGGGAGGTTTGTTAAGGGAGGAAAGGCCTCGTGGGGCTCCGCCAGTGCTTTGACAAGCCGGCTGTCCCGCACGACGCGGCACAGCTGCTGGCCACAGCACAGGGAGGGCTCCCCCATGGCCCAGCACTCCCTGGCACTCACCTCCTTGGGTTTGGCATTGAGTGATCCTGCCAGCGTCAGGGAGAAACGGTTGCCACGGCCCTCCTCCTGCTCGTCCTGCTTCTCTCTCAGGTTCTGCTCCCTCATTGGAAAAGCTCCTTCTCGGAGCTGGGCCAAGCTCTGTCCAGTGTGCTGCAGGCAGCTCCTCTCCAGCTCCTCCAGCGGCTCTGTTCTGATGCTGAGCACAGCCAGGTAGCGTGCAGTGTTGTCTTCATGCACGTGCACTGGCCTTCCTTGGAGGTGGCACGTGATCTGCAAGGGCTGCTGCCGTGTCCGTGATGTCCGTACTCTCACTGGCCCACTTGGGCAGCTTAGTCCGCTAGGCCAGCTCGGCCAGCTAGGAATGCTGCACTGGAATTGTCCCCGATGACTGTAGGGATCAGGCCCTGTCTGAGGTGCAGAGGATGATGTGCTGGGGCGCCACTCTATGCTCTGGAGCTGCCATGATCTTGCCTGGGCGTCTTGATGGATGACGCGTGCCAGTGCGTGTGGGGGCACAGGTACAGTGAGCTCCATCCGAGCACCGTCGGCACCAGGCTGTGCTGGCTCCCGTGGAGAGGGCGATGGCATTTCCTGAGGCCTTCCAAGGCTGGTGGAGGGCTGCGGCTCTTGCACCGTGGAGGGGACATCGCTGGCCTTCTCCTCCACAACCTGCAATGAAGGCCACCACAAAGGCAGTCCTTACTGCCGTCCTTGGTCCCTCCCTCCATCCTTCCCAACGGGAAACCTCCGGCAGCCTCTGACCCCCTTGACGATGGCTCTGCCATGCAGGTGGCTGCTGCCCTGCTCCCAAAGGCTGCCTGGGGAGAGGGCTCGTGCCTATGGGCAAGCCTTGGGCAAAGGCAGCTCCTCGGAGAGCCCGAGGTGGGTGCGTGCAGGCTGCCGTGCAGAGCAGCGCTCGGCCTGCCGGGCACAGAGACCTCCTGGTGTCTCCCAGCAGGTCCCGCCTGCTTCTCGGCCCCATGGGGACTCAGGCAGAGGCTCGGCCGCCACCGCCGCTCAGCTCTGTACCTGTGCAATGCCGTGTTCAGAGGTGTGTGAGCCCTGAGGGCCGGGCAGCGGTGACAGCCGGTCCCTTTGGTGGGACGAAGCCGGGCTCCCGCTGCGCTGCACTGCTGCGGGCAGCTCCTGCTGGCCCACCTGTGGGGAGAAGGAGGCCCGTGATGGGGACACTTGTGTTGGTACGAGCAGCTCCAAAGGACGGGAAACCCCAGCCTCGTGTCGAAGGGAACCTCCTGGCTGAGCACAATGCGGCTGTGCGTGGCCTGGACCTGCTCTCTGCCCTCAGTACAGAGCTCATGCGGTTCATGCGGGCCTTGCAGCATCCAGATCAGGGAATCATCGAATCACTATATTTGGGAAAGATCTCCAAAACCATTCAGTCCGACTGTAAACCCCTCAACCCCATGTCTGCTAAACCATGGCTCTAAAGTGCCTTATCTGCACATTTCTTGAAGGCTGCCAGGGACAATGATTCTACCACTTCCCTGGGCAGCCTCTTCCAATGCTTCACCACTCTTTCCACCTGGAAAGTTTTCCTAATACATAACCTGAGCCTCTCCTGGTGCAACCTGAAGCCATTTCCTCTTGCCTTATAGATAGCTATTTCTGAGAATAGATCAACCCTGCCTCACTACAACCACCTCTCACGTTGTTGTGCAGAGCAATAAGGCCTCCCCTGAGGCTCCTCTTTTCCACACTAAATAACCCCAGCTCCCTCAGCCACTCCTCATAGGGCTGTGCTCTAAAGCCTTCACCAGCTTTGGTGCCCTTCTCTGGTCACACTCCAGTGCCTCCATGGCTTTTATTTTTAGTTTTTCTAGTGATGGGCCCAGAATTGAACGCAGTGTTTGAGGTGCGACATCACCAGCATCAAGTACAGGGGGAGAGTGCAGGTCAGGCTGCTTTTCCCATGCCCAGGAATGCACGTCCCCTCGCTGGAGGAGCTCCTGCCCGGCTATCTTGACCCAGGGCTCCTTCCCCACCACCCCTGTGCTCTCCATGCAGGTCCCGTCCCTGCCTCCCAGCTCTCCCTCCAACCCCACCACTCACCTCACTCGTGCACTCTTGCGCACTAGAGTTCCCTTCCATGGATGAGGTGCAGGCGTTCGCCTGCTGCTCCTTCTCCATGTCTAGGAACCTCTCTGAGGACCTCTCGCACGGGCACCAAGGGGAGTTGCTCCCTGCTGGTTGCGCCGCAATCCTCAGAGTGAAGACCCTAGCAGGGACATGGTCACCTTGGGGACTGCCCCATCACAGTGGCCTGGGGGTGTGATGCCACCCCCATCACAAAGCCCTGGGAGTCGCCATGGGGACACCAGGCACCTCCTCTCCCCACTCCTGAGCAGGTCCCTGGGGTGCAGGACGAGTTGTCCCCTCCACAGCTCTGCGCTCCCCGGGCCTTGCAGAGGCTGCCCCTCGTCAGGCGCTCCATAGCAGACACCCACCAGGAGGCCACCCCCGTCCTCGTCCCTGTGCTCTCAATTGCCTCTTGGTTCACCCCAAGGCAGAGCTCCCTGCATCCCGCTGCTCCCTCCCTGAGCTTCTCTTTCCCACATCACCCCGTGGCTATTCCTTGCCATCCCAGGCCATCACTTCCTCACTCTTTTTGGAGTCCTCCTCCTCCCCGAGTTGCTCCCACTTTGACGCTCTCCTCACCAGCGTGGCCACCTGCTCGACATTCAGGTCAGCACATGGGAACAGCCGCGTTTTACACCCCGTCAGCTCCATGTGACGCCAACCCCCAACCGGCCACCAGGAAAAGACAAAACACTTGGGACTCTTGTTCTTAGGTTCCTGACATGGGCTTCTTTCTGCCTACATGCATTTACCACCCCCGAAATTCCTGCCCTGTGGGTGCAGCATTGAGTGGTAAGAGTGGAGAAGGGAGTTAATACTATTTATTAATTGCAGTCAATATGTAAAGAAATTGTTCTTTTCCCCATCTAGGTGCATGCCTAGCTAAGAGACATTAGCTATCATCTTAATATGTAAGAAATTGTTATAGGTTTTATTGAGATATACAGGGTTTTTAACGAGGTTGTACAAGTGGAAATAAGTGGCAAGGATACGGCAAGTGTAGGAGAACACTTAAAGGAAGGGGAAGAAGGGAAGGCATGGGAAAATTACTAGAAGCATAGGGAAAAGTGCAGCAAATGAGCGCAAGAGTTGGAAAATAATAAAGGCAAATATAAGCATTGGAAAGAGATTGAAATGGTGGGAAAAAGTGCGAAAGCATTGGAGAAGTGCCCAGATCGTGGAAAATAGGGAAAAACATGGGTAAGGAATGATAGTGTAGGAATATGGTCAAAAGTGCAGGAATGGTTACAAAAGTGGAAAAAGAGTGAAGTGATGGGAAAAAAAGGAAAGTGCAAAAAGAACACAGAGCTCGGTAATATTGAGAAAGCATGGGAATATGAGGAGAGGTTGGGGAAAAGACAAAAGGGTAGGAAAATCTTCACAAGTGTGGGAAAATGGTCACAAACATGGGAGGGAATGTTTGTGAAAGAGAAGGAAAAAAAGTCAAAGCAAGGGAAAATTATCAAAGTAGAGGAAAATGTGGGAAAAACGTGGGAAGAAGTGGCAAAGTGTAAGAATACCAGTAAAAATTAATCTGTGGGGAAAACCTCCAAAGCAGGAGAAAAACAGACCGTGTGTGAAGCCTTGTGGAAGGGTCCAGGGTCCCCCACATCTCCAGTGTGCCCTTGCCCTCAGAAGGCGTCTGCCCCCAGGGAGGAGGGACGCTCTTGCCTTCTTGTCACCGCCAGGTGCCTGCAATGTGCCCCTGCTCTGCTGCCTGTTGCTGAGGGTCCCCAAGGCAGCCCCACTGTCTGCAGACCCCTCTCCTACCATGGAGCAGGCCTGCCTGCGCGGTGCCTGGAGACCCCAGCAAGGCTGCGCTTAGAGGTGGAGGTGTGACTGTCCTCGGTGAAAGTCTGACTGGGGCCAAGGTCAGGAAAGGACAAGAGACAACAAGGACAAGCAGCAGCAAAGGGAATTTCAAGAGAGTTTAAGGACAAACTAATAATAATTTTTGTAGCTGAGCAGCACTGGGACAGGAGCCAGGAGTTTTCCCTGGTGAAACCACCTACCAACCTGATATAAGAGTAAAGTTAGCCCTTCCCAGAGCAACCTGGTTGCCTTCCACCTCAAGAGGAATGCCTGTGTTCAAAAGGACAAAGCAGGGGATTTTGTGAACTCTCACTTTAGCAAGGGCATTGGAAAGGTTTCTTATAGTCTCCTTCTAGTCAAATTGTGAACTGATCTGCAGAGTGGACCATAAAGCAGGTGGATGGAGTATCAGGCTCACTGAGAACAGTGATCAGCAGTGCAGTGCTGCCAAGTGGCAGCTGGCTATTAGTGGCATCCCTCAGTGATCAGCATGTGGGACAGGACTGCTTCATCATAACATTATAACATCAAGTTAGTGAAGAAGTCCCTGTATCTGGTCAGCCTGTGATTTGGCAGCCTGAGGTCACCCTTAACCCATTTCCTCTTCATTTCCTCTAGGGGTGTGAAGAGTTTCAGTGGAGGGAGTGATAGAAGGTGTTAATGGTGCAGCGACTAGCGCAGAGACCTTGGGGTGATGTGCCTCTCCCATTTCTGAAGCACACTTGACTGGAGATAAGGAGGACTTGGCCTAAGGTGTTGCCGCTCAAGCGGCGTGGCGACCTGGTTCAGGAACGGCACGGCGACCACCCCCAGGCCGCTCGGGCCATCAGCTCGCTGACACCAATGTGGTGGACGGCAAATGGCCTTTATTGATGGGTAGCAAGGTGTTACATAGCTAAGGTTTACAACGTCACATCCGTCGGCTTACATCATAAACACTATTGGCTATTAGGGGCTCTACCTTTCCGTACAGTGCGATATCTTCCGGCCGCCAGACCCTAACTATCTGTAACAGTGTAGTAATCTGCAACATCTTCCCCCTCCCTATGCATAAAAAAACTAGCTAAAATATGACTATCTTATCCTTACTTATTCTTATCTAATTACTTATTCTCATTATTATCTTATTCTTATTGCTATCTCATTATTATCTTACTCTTACTTATTGTCATTATTACCTTATCCTTATTACTTACTCTTATTATTATGTTACTCTTACTTACTCTTATTATTATTCTATTCTTATAGCTTATAACAATCTTAAGATTATGTATCATAAAATTTACATAAAAACATAAGGCACAAAGAACAAGGCACGTAGAAGGTAGAGGATGACAGGTAATACCGCGGTATAGAAATAGGGTGTACCTTGGGATAACTTGGGGGTAATACTGAGTGGATATATTCTTAAAGCATTTGTCAGCGGTCTACTAACATGATGTTAACCTTCTCTAGCCAACTCTTGACAAACCGCATGAGTTTATTCAATATACAGGGTCCAAAGATCAGTGTCATCATGATCATTGCTATCGGCCCTATCAAGGTGGATATCAGGGTGGTTAACCATAGCATTTTGGTGACCCTGTAGTTACTTTTGTACTAATCGCTCGAGATTGTTCCATCTGTTCATGTACCCATTTAAAGGGCTGATGTGACTCTACCTGTCCTATAGTGACAAGCTCCAAAATTAAGATAACGCAAAGGCATCGCGGCCCCCTCTTGCGAAGGCTGTTTTGTTGTGTTCTGGATTCGGTCGGCGTGGAACTCACAGGCTCGGGCGGGACGCCTGTCACCGGGGCGTCCGATGATCCGGTCCTGTGAACAGAAACTCACAATTTTCATTAGTTTTATTTTGAAGGTCTGGTTTAACAGACTTAAGCGGGCACCACTTGACTCTGCCATCTTTCCTGACAGTGACCTTTGGGTCGATCTTGGCATGGGGGGAGCGCTGCCAGCGAGTCCCCAGCCAAGGGCAGTTTACTGCAACGTGGCCTGCCTGGCCACATTTAGAACCTGCCATTACGTTGGCTATTGCGGTGTGAACAGACACCTGAATTGGGGTCAGATGCTCTTCCTTTGCAACATGCTTAATCATGTCTGCGATACTTGACCCTGCCGGCAATGATCGCAGGATTTCTTTGGTTGCCGAATTGCATTGTTGGCGTAAACATCCCGCTACGACCGGGCCTTTTGCCTCTGTGGGCAGGGACGAAGAGTCGACCGCTGCCTGGAGACGATCTACAAATTGTGTAAAGCTCTCACTTTCACTTTGCTTTATTGAGGACCATGGTGGTGGTCTGGCAACAACTCTACAGGCTGTGCGAATAGCTTCCCTGGCCGCACGAGTAGTTGTCATAACTTCATGGGCCCGCAGGCCATGGGCCTGCGCCTGGGGGGTGATCATTGTTGGATCTGCACCCATTAACCGCTGCAGGCTGGAGCCGTGTAATGGATGATCTGCCCCAGTTACTTGGGCTAAATACCTCGTACAGTTGTCTTCCCATTCTTGTCTGAAAACGATCCTCCCTGCTCTATCAAAGATCAGCCTACAAGTTTGTTTCATATCGAACGGGAGCAGATCGTCCCCCCCGAAGATACCATCTAGGAGGGTCGAGACCATCGAGACCACGGCAGAATTAATCCCTTTATCTGCAATTGCTTTAACAATCACTTGTACGTCCTTAGATTTTATCGGCAAGTGGACCCTCTGTACCGCCTCCGTCACCCGGACCGGGAACGCTAGCGCGGCCGATGGGGCCCAGTCGGCACATGCGATCTTTATTTCCTTCCAGTCCGTGAGAGGGGTTTCTCCCCTTCGCGGTTTTTCTTTAATTCGGATGGGAATATTTTGGCTCTTAGCTCTGTTTACCTTCATTTCCTCCTCCCTTAAGTTTGAATCAGTTGTGACCCACTCGTCCTCACTAGTGTCTGATCCGGAGTCGGAACTCGACTGACTGGTCACTTCCGGGCTCCGGTACTTTCTCGTTGGGCTCCGGCCCCGCCTACTTCCGTCCCGCCCACTTCCGTTGCGGGCGGGCTGTTCCCCCCTCCTTGGCTCGCCCCGCCTCCTACTCACAGAGGCGTTTTGTGAAATGGCCGCTCTGATCGGTTCTCAGCGCCTCACTCGGGCCTCCCTCACCTGGCCGGTCACCCGAACCACCTTTCTCCTCCTTGTTCTCCTCCCCCTCTTGTTTGTATGCGCTTGTTAGTTCTAACGGTTCCTGCCCGTTCCTGCCGGGGGCATCCTCGCCCTGACCTTCCCCTTGTGGCTCAGCACCATTTTGGGGGGCATAGGGCGGTGGCCTGGCCCAGGTGTCTCCATGGTCTGACTTCTTTTCAATGTTCCTAGCTTCCTTGGCTAGCTCGCCCCAAACAGATTTCGGCTGTTTTTGCTCCTCTGTAAGTGGGACAGGGTTCAGGGATTGAGGGGACGTATCACCCTCTTGCAGATCTTTAGGCTCAGCAGAATTGCCATCATCTGGGGGATGCAAAGTCTGCGCGGTTGCCCCGACTCCCATTTTCAAGGTGGCCAACAAACAGTCCTTTACCGCCACCCAGGTCTCCTGCTCCTTTATAGCCTTCTGCAACGCCTGTACAACTTTTCCCCAAGCCTTAAGGTTTTTCCCACAACCCGAAGACATCGTCTCCTCAGCTAACGCCTTAGTACATTTGTCCCACAGTTTAGGGACACACTTCAGAGACTTCAGAATATCCACCGGCTGGTCTATAACCTTATTTTTTAAAAGCCTCACAACTGCGAGAGTAAAATCTTTTGGCTTACAATCAATCCCCCAATGCTTATGTAATTGCGATACAACCTTCACAAGGGCTTCCATCCTCCCTGTTGCTCTGGTAGCGTCCTCCCCGCCGGGCTGGTCCACTCGCTCCAGCCGCCGTTCACCCGTCCAGGCGATGATCCCGGGTTTCGGCACCACTTGTTGCCGTTCAAACGGCGCGGTGACCTGGTTCAGGAACAGCACGGCGACCACCCCCAGGCCGCTCGGGCCATCAGCTTGCTGACACCAATGTGGTGGACAGCAAATGGTGTTTATTGATGGGTAACAAGGTGTTATATAGCTAGGTTTACAACGTCACATCCATCTGCTTACATCATAAACTAAACGCTATTGGCTATCTTTCCGTACAGCACGATATCTTCCGGCCGCCGGACCCTAACTATCTGCAACCCCTCAGTGTCCGGTGGTGACAAGCCAGAAAAGGCCCATGGTTTGGATGTTGGTTGTGTTGGCCTTTCTGCTTCAGGACCTGATAGACCAGCAGCAGGTAAATGGCCTGGATGTTTGTTAGTGAGGTCACTGCTGTGCCTGTTCCTGTTAGGCCAGAAGCAGGGATATGGCCTGGATAGTGGTAGTGAGGTCACTGCTGGGCCAGTCCTTGATAGCTCAAAAGCAGGGATATGGCTCTGAGGGTGACTGTGAGGTCACATCCTTCTCTGTAGACTTGATGCCATCAGGAGGCTCTGGGTTGCTGAGGTTTCTTGTGACGTCACCTCTGTTCCTGCTGCTGATAGGTCAGAGCCAGTTGAAGGTTCCAGGGCACATTGTGAGGTCACTGCTGCCCCGTGAGGGATTGGCCAGCAGCAGAACCAGCCCCAGCCAAGGGCCTGTGCGGTCCCCTCAGTGTGAGCAGCTGATCAGAGGACAGGGCTGTGACATGGACTGTGAGGACGTGTCTGTCTGTGTAGAGGGCAGGCTGGAAACGAGCTGACCATGCAGAGCTGTCCCCAGAGCGAGTCCTGGAGATGGAGAAGGAGCAGCAGGTGAACGGCTGTTCCTCATCCATGGACGGGATCCCTGGAGCGCAGGAGCGCACAAGGGAGGTGAGCCGTGGGGCTGGAGGGAGAGGTGGGCGGCAGGGATGGGACCTGCCGGGAGGGCACAGGGATGGTGGGGAAGGAGACCTGGGCCAAGATAGCCAGGCTGGAGCTTCTCCAGCGAGGGGACATGTATTCCTGGCCATGGGCATTTCCTCTCACACAAAGCAGCCCAATGGGCACTCTCTCCTGTGCCTGACGCTGATTCGGGAAGAACAAGGTGCCACTGAAGATGTCCATGGGCCTTGACAGCCTTTGATGCAGCCACCCAGAGGTCCTCATTAGCCCATTACCTGTTCATGTCATGTGGGGGGATGAAGAGGAGCTCAGGGGAGGAGAGCTAGAAGGGTTTGAGGGTGCAGGGCCTGGGGCAGAGACATGGCAGGGCCAGGGTGCCTCCCATTTATGCAGCACCCTGGATGTAGACGGGATGGGCTTTCCCTACAGCCAGTGCTGGAATGTCTTTGTTTGGGTACAGGATGGAAACGCAGGATGTCCTGGGGCACTTATCCAGCAATCACTCCAAGGGGACGTGGTTTTCCTGTAGGTCCCTGGCTTTATCTGCTAGACACATGCGGTTGTGCTGGACACCCCTGGCATCTGACAAGGCCCTGCCAGCACTTTTCTGTGACATCAAATCAAGGCTCTGCATTGAATTACAAGAGCTGCTGGTTAATCCTCGAATCTTCCCATACCTCAACTTCATAGGCAGGGTGGCTGTTGTTGTAGTTGTCATCTGGGGTCATTTCAGATGAGCAAGGCAATTCCCCACCTGGACCCCCACTCATGCTCTAGGATGATGCAGGTCTCCCAGTAGCTCCATTGGAGCAAGCAGACACTGGCACATGCCTTGGACCTCCTCAGTCTCTTCCACTGTCACCAGATGTTTCTGTGGGAGCTACTGACTCTCACCCTGCATCTCCAGTGATTATAGCAGAGCTTTGACAAGGAGCTCGTGGGCAGATCTCTGTGCTCTGCTCACTTCAGTTTTGGCAAGGGGAATCCCACCACTTGTGTTTTTGTGGAGTTTACAGGAGGGATCTGAATACGACTTCAGACTCAGATCTAAGCAGGTACAGCCCAGAGTGATATTTCTGAATCAGCACCTGAACCCCGTGTCAATGAACTCCCCACTTGTTCACTCCTCGGTCTCCTGTCTAGTTAAGGGATGTGAAATGAGCCTTCCAGAGTGAGAGGTTTCCAATTTTGATAGATCTTCACTCTCTGATGAAATAAATTGCAATATTAGAATCTCTCTCTCTCCACTTGTTAGCAAAGGACAACAGATGATTATTTTAGTTTATTGAAGTGCACTTTTCCCTGGAGGAGGGAGCACAAGGGACAGAGAAATTGGTGAGTTCAGCTGTTCCTCTGCTCCTGAGCGGGGCCAGGCTCCTGGGACGGAGGCAGCTCGTGGCAGCCTGGCAGCACTGCCCAGAGACAGCCGAGTGCAGGAGCAGCTCCTGTGCCAAGAGCAGCAGGGCTGCGGGCACTGCCTGCTGCTGCGGACAGGGGAGGAGAGAAGGCAGCGAGAGGGGAACGGCAGTGTGGAGCGGGAGGACAGAGAACTGGCAGAGAAATCATCACTCCCTTGACATGGTGAGTCTCTGGCTGCAGGGCAATGCCACTGAGGTTCCTGGAGCAGTCTTCTGACCCCAATCCATGCCATTACAGATTGGCATGGGTTCTCTTTTTTTCTCCTGTGCAGAGAATGGGGAGATGCTTCAGAGCAGCGTTCCTGCTACTCCAACACAGGGACAGGACATGCTGCTCTCTTCTCCTGGGGATGGCTGCAGGGTGCGAAGCTGGGGTGTGCACAGCAGTGTCCTTGTGCTCCATGGTGCTGTGTGCCCGGGGCAGTGACTCTGCCACCTGTAAGTGACAGTGCTCAGCCAGCTTGGGGAGCTCCCCATGGTGCTGTGGGGAGGAGCTCTGCGTTAGAAGAGAAACCCCCAGTAGGGTCGCTTGAGCCTCCCATCAAGAGGATGCTGTATTTTCTGCCTTGGGGACATACCAGAGGTGACTTTTCATCAAGAACACCAAGGCAGGGAACCCCTGATAGAGAGGGAGTTGTCATGACTCTGTCCTCTCACTTTTTTTCTCTTTGGGTGGGGGTGAAACAGGCATGGATTTGTCAGGTTTATACAGAGGTTGGAGGCTCATAAACGGTGACACTGAGATAAGAGCAGTAGTGGGACGACCTGAGCAAATGCCTTCACCCACCCCTCAGCCTACAGACAGAGCCAGCATCCCCTTTCCAGGTTCAGCAAGGTCTGTCTCACCCGCAAACACGGAGGTGCCCTGGGCAGGATCCTGCCTCCAGAAGGTGTCTGCAGGGCAGAACGGAGGACCCAGCGGTTGGGATGGGGTCTGGGAGAGTCTCTGGCCATGTGAGGGCAGACACTCAGATGGAGGAAGAGCTCCCACAGGGGATGGCTCCCCAGGCAGCAAGGTCATGGCCAGAGGGTTTGAGGAAACTGCCATTTCCAGGACCTCCTCCGCTCTCCCCACCAGCACAACCCTCTGCTCTGCAAGCTGCAGCATCCAGACCATATTTCCTTGGCAGATGGATGTGAAGGAGACACCTCTGAGAGCTCCCTTCTCCCAGGCCTGTCTGGCCCTTCCTCTCTTGGCACAAATCAGGGTGTTGCTCTGTGTTTCACCATGTGCTTCCCTTGGACTCTCTGGGCAGGGGGTTTCTGCTGCAGTCCAGACACCGACGCTGTGGGTCCTGACATGCAGAGTGTCCTTGAGTGTGAGGTGCCCGAAGCCCCTCTGCCCTGTGCTGCTTGAAGCCAGGTACTGCGAGGGTCTGGGAATGAACCAACTGTCTCTTCAGGACACCCCATCCTTAAAACATTAGACCTTTTCTCTGTATTTTTGTTGGTTGGGCTGCACGCTGCCCTCCAGAGGGCACAGCTCCCCCACTACAGATGAGTCTTCTGGAGGGGCTCCATGGAGAAGCTCACTAGGTAGAGGCCACAGCACTGCTGCTGGGCAGGTGCATGGGAACAGCTGGAATAAGTCCAATGTGCTTCTGGCTTGAAGAGGAGGGCTGAGATCTCCCTCAGGGACTTTCAGATAGGGCACCGGGTTGGGCGATCGGCACTTTGAACCTGGATTCCTCTGCACTCCATCAAGTGATTTCTTTCTGTGGTAAAATGAGTGAAATTGTCCTCTAAATCAGAGATGTGAACACAGGGCAGCTGGGAAGAGCTGCCAACTCTTCTCACGCTGCATTAATGCTATAGTGAGTCCTTTTGCCCCTCTATAACCACAGCCATTTACTCAGAGTGCACTAGCAGTGCTGAGGATTTCTGTCTCCTTATGGCAAACTCACCCAGCACCAACCAGAGCTCAAGACACAGACCTCAAAGACCTGGGGCTTGACTGAAATGGAAATTCATAAAGTTTGTGGGGTAGAGGAGGGTTTATGAGAAAGATTTACACATGGAAATCTGTTCTAATTTCTCAACAACTCTTCTTCCTTAGACAGTCCTGCAGTGGCCTGAAGGAGCGAATGTCCAACAGCAGCTCTCCCAGTGACTTCCTGCTCCTGCCATTCACAGACATGTGGGAGCTGCAGCTCTTGCACTTCTCGCTCTTCTTGGGCATCTACCTGGCTGCCCTCCTGGCCAACGGCCTCATCATCACAGCCGTAGCCTGCGACCACCGCCTCCACACCCCCATGTACTTCTTCCTCCTCAACCTCCCCTCCTCGACCTTGGATCCATTTCCACCACTCTCCCCAAATCAATGGCCAATTCCCTCTGGAACAGCAGGGGCATTTCCTACTTGGGATATGCTGCCCAGGTCTTTTTAATCTTTTTCTTACTTTCAGCAGAGTTTAATATCCTCCCTGTGATGGCCTATGACCGCTACGTTGCCATCTGCAGACCCCTGCACTACGGGACCCTCCTGGACAGCAGAGCTTGTCTGGAAGTGGCAGCAGCTGCCTGGGCCAGTGTTTTTCTCAATGCTCTCCTGCACACTGGGAACACATTTTCCCTACCCCTCTGCCAAGGCAATGAGGTGGAGCAGTTTTTCTGTGAGATCCCCCAGATCCTCAGGCTCTCCTGCTCAGACTCCTACCTCAGGGAAGTTGGGGTTAGTATGGTTAGTCTTTGTTTAGCCTTTGGGTGTTTCACTTTCATTGTGATGTCCTACGTGCAGACCTTTGCTGCCGTGCTGAGGCTCCCCTCTGAGCAGAGCCAGCACAAAGCCTTTTCCATGTGCCTCCCACACCTGGCCGTGGTCTCCCTGTTTGTCACTACTTCATTTTTGGCCTATCTGAAGCCCCCCATCCCTCTCCTCACCAGTTCTGAATCTGGTGCTGACTGTTCTGTACTCACTGGTGCCTCCAGCAGTGAACCTCCCCATCTACAGCATTAGGAACAAGGAGCTCAAGGCTGCAATGAGGAAATTGTTTCAGTGGGTTCAACGCTAGCACCAATAACCAACCATGCACATCTACTCATCCCCAGAGTAACTGACATTAAGAATCTGTGTTCTGTGCTCTTCCCTCCTTCCTTCCTTCCTTCCTTCCTTCCTTCCTTCCTTCCTTCCTTCCTTCCTTCCTTCCTTCCTTCCTTCCTTCCTTCCTTCCTTCCTTCCTTCCTTCCTTCCTTCCTTCCTTCCTTCCTTCCTTCCTTCCTTCCTTCCTTCCTTCCTTCCTCCCTCCCTCCCTCCCTCCCTCCCTTCCCTCCCTCCCTCCCTCCCTCCCTCCCTCCCTCCTTCCTTCCTTCTTTCCTTCCTTCCTTCCTTCCTTCCTTCCTTCCTTCCTTCCTTCCTTCCTTCCTTCCTTCCTTCCTTCCTTCCTTCCTTCCTTCCTTCCTTCCTTCCTTCCTTCCTTCCTTCCTTCCTTCCTTCCTTCCTTCCTTCCTTCCTTCCTTCCTTCCTTCCTTCCTTCCTTCCTTCCTTCCTCCTTCCCTTCCTCCTCCCTCCCTCCCTCCCTTCCTTTCGTCCTTCCTTTGTTCCTTCCTTCATTCCTTCCGTCCTTCCTTCCGTCCTTCCCTCTCCTTTTCCCTTTCTTTCTTTCTTTCTTTCTTTCTTTCTTTCTTTCTTTCTTTCTTTCTTTCTTTCTTTCTTTCTTTCTTTCTTTCTTTCTTTCTTTCTTTCTTTCTTTCTTTCTTCATCTAGACGAATCTATGTAACAAAGAGGAGAAAAAGGGAAGCAGAAATCTGAAGAAAGGAAAAAGGGAGGTGTGGGATGTCCTCCAGTACCTTCCCCCATCTTATCACCAAAATCCATGAGGTGCCACAGCTCCTGTCCCCTCTGCACCTCCTGCTTCTAGTGACAGTGAAGAGGGGAGGAATGGGACATTTTGTCCCTTTCAAAACAAGAAAAGGAAGCCAGTAGTACAAGGTGCCAAAAGCCCCAAAGCCAAATAGCAGGTTCCACTGCGAGGCCAGGATCGGCGGGGGCATGGTTTGGATTTGGATTTGTAATCGTGCCATTGACCACGGGGATTAAAAGAAGGGGATTAAAGAAAGAACTACCCCCTTATTTAGATGATCCTATAGGAATTGGGGAAATGATAACTGAATATGTAAGAAATGCAGATTATACTTGGCAGGTTTGGGATTTTCTTTTAGGAATCCTTTTTGGATCCCAGGGAAAGAGGATAATCTTGCAAAAAGCTTGTCAATTATGGGAGGATGAGCACACACAGGCAGGCCAAAACGCAGTTTAGCCTGCCCTCAGCAGAGAGGAAGGACATTGGAGGAGGGAATGCCCACAGAGGCCAAGATATGGGTTGGTAGAGGCAGTAGATTCAGAGGCACTCATTTTACAGGAAAGGTCCTTCAAGGTGTCATGACTGCCCTGGGGATTCAGTGGGACTTGCACACCGCTTGGCATCCCCAGAGCTCGGGTAGAGTGGAAAGGATGAACGGGAACATTAAAAAGCATCTTTTGAAATTGGTGTTAGAAACTAAGATGCCGTGGACACGACTTCTACCATTAGCTTTAGCAAGAATAAGAGCAAAACCGAGGGGAGACATTCAGCTGTCCCCCTTTGAAATAATGTTTGGGATTCCCTATCCTGCTAACACCCAACCTGGAAAGGAGGTAGAGATAAGTGATATATATTTAAAACAATATGTGATCAGAATACTTTCTCTTGTGAAGTCTCTCCAACAGAAGGCCAGCTCGCACAGACCTTCCCCTTGGATTTTGCAGTCCATGATATCCAACCAGGGGATTGAGTCTTGGTCAAAGCATGGAAAGAAGCACTGCTGCTGGCAAAGTGGCGTGGACCTTATCAGGTATTACTAACCACAGAAACATCAATCAAGACAGCTGAGCATGGATGGACTCATCATACCAGAGTTAAGATTTCCAGGAGCCCCAGAAATCTGGACTTCTTGGTTAAAGGAAGAGGATGGAAAGCCCCGGCTAACTCTCCATAGATCTGTACCGCTGGCTGGGAGTGGGTCTGCAGAATAAATGCTGGGTTGCTGGGTCTGTGGGAGTCCAGGAGTATATGAAGACTACCCATGGGTACTAGACCTATCGAACATAAATTGTTAGTTAGTTCTAGCAGTGCTTAGAAATTGTTTACTTTGTACTTAATTATGTCACCCATTTGCATAGCCCAAAGTGGTTAAAGTTTTTTTTCTTCTTCTTCTTCTTCTTCTTTAACAACCTAAGGGCAAAACCTTGGTAATCACCAGCTTGCGCGGTTCATACAGCAGAACTAGAGGGTTTTTAGTTGCTTAGATTGGCTGTGTGTTGATAAATAAACCCCTCCTTTAAATGTTGCTCCTTGTTTGGAAGTTTGTCAGGAGTGGTGGAACCTGGTGGCCCTATGGAGGTGCTGAGTTTTTTCGCTGGGTCTGTTTTGAAGCTGAGCAGGTTTTCATGCATCCAGACAACGTGTCTATGTGTGTATATGTGTATATACCTCTAGATCAAACAGACATGCACTCTGGGTCCCTGAGAGCTGGCCTTGGACACTCAGCTTTGGAGGACTCAGACCCCAAGTCTCTGCAGTTCTGGGTAGAATTTGAATTTCCTTCTTTTCTTAGGAACCTTCTTCAAGACACTAGTTCAATGAAGACAGTTCAATGTCAGCTGGAGAAATGATTCCACTGCCTTCAGATGTGTCATCGTCCTCAGATGTGCTTCCATCCTTTTCATTAAACATGGAATTTAACTTTTCCAGGAAATATGTTCCTATGTTTCCTATGTCTGGTCAAATAAAACCTTTAAAAAGGAAGTGTAATAGCATATACAGTGAACAGTGCTATGCTACATCTGCAGCTAAAACTCTACAAAGGAACCGTGATTACATTAACTTTAATGTCAGCACTCTAGAAGCAGAGTGACTTTTCCAGAGAAGGTCATCCGCTCTTATAAAAATCCTACCTCTTTTCCGACCTGTCTTAGGATCTCTCTTTCTATTGATTGCTGAGATCTTATCTGCACGCTTGCACATTTGCAGTGATAAACTACTCTTGACAAACTAATGCAGAGATTCTTTTCTCCCTTCTCTCCCCATCCTCTTTCTTTGTGGACGCAGTCCCCAGACCTGACAGCAGATGAGGACAAAAGCAATGAGGAAGCGGAAGAAGGTGAGTAGCAGCAACCCCGAAGGATCTCCAGGATCTCCGTTGAGGCTGGCTTCTAGATGAGGGTCGCACTTGGTCAACCCTTGCCCTTCTATTGCACTTAGCCCCCAAAGTTCGGAATTCACTGGCCGAAGTCAGCTGAAGCTGTTGTAGGAATAGATTGTTAAATGAAACGTGGGAGTTTGGCAGGTTTCACTGATTTTCAGTGGTTTCACTTGGAACAAAATTACAGAGCTGAGTAAATTTTTGTTACAATGCAAAAACTGAAAGGGAAGGATATTAAAAGTGAATGCATTATAAGAACCTTCCTATGTAAATAAACACTAGTAAGATGAATTTTATAGCAGTGGAATAAGAACTTCATTCATAACACAAGTATTCCCACAAGTATTCTCCAAGGGTGGTGGAATTTTCATCTTTAGAAAATGTGAAGCTGCACTGAAATGCCACCATATACATCCTACACCATGCTTCCTGAATTGCTTTTTAGCGATTTTTGAATGGACAAACTGTTTACAGACTTACTAGGACTTGGGTATTCACTTCAAAACTTACCGAAAATTGTGACTGGGGATTAAAGAGGCAAACAGACTGCCCAATGCCTCTCATCACATAGGCACAACCAAGCTAACTGTCCTTTCAGCCTTCGTTCCTAAGTTAAGTTTCTGATCGGGGGGGGGGGGGGGGGGGAGTTTGGAAAGCTCAGTTAAGTTTTAGCCTATAAAATGCACTGTAGAATGCCTCCGTGTGTTTGTCAGTGTGATGTGACTCAAACTTTGATTCCTCATGACCTGTATTTTTTTCTTAAAATCTCCTCACTTTACAAAGAATGTCCTGTATCGTGTAGTTTAGTCAGCTGTGAAAGGCAAATGTAGCATGTAAGCATTTTCTTAAGTCGACTTAAAGCCCATTTTAGAATATTCACTGATTAAAAGGCACTTCCAGAGTTACCTTTTTAGGGTTTTGAACCCTTCTAATTTCTAAACCACATTTCCTGCTGGCTGCTTTCTGTGTATTTGTTGCTGTGCCTGCATTGCACGTCATCTTAAGTAGTCTTGTGCCCCTGGAGGAGGTGCTGTTGAAGCACACAGCAATCCTTATTGCCTCCTTTTGCTGGTAACTGGAATTCTTCGTTTGGGATGCTGAACACTTCCTTTTGTGAGCAGGCTAGAAAGTTGCCTTCATAGCTTCCTGCTTAGGTCCAAATTCCTTTTTTTCAAGTAGAGCAGAAAAAATGGATCTTTTGTGTATATGCAGTGCCTTGATAAAGTTTCTATACAGGCACAAAGTACGTGCATGTCAGGTGCTCTGCATATTTGTGACTGATTTTCTTGGTTCTTTTAAGCAGGGAAACTTGATGTATGCTTCCAAGAAGAATGAAGCTGCTGAAAAAGCTTATGCAACTCAGGTGATAGGTTAATTCTGGCTTTAAATTATCTTTAGTGCTCACACAAGTGAGCTAACTACTGGATAATTTCCATGTGTGCATAATTCTCTATTGCCATCGGGGTTACAAGCCAGAGGGATGGATGTCAGGGCTGGGCTGGGCTGGGCTGGGCTGAGCTCAGGACAGGTGCTCAGAAAAATAAAGGAACACATTCACAACATGCTCACAACCAAACACAAATAAAAGGCAACAGATGCCACAGACAGGTGGGAAGTCAAGTAAACGGGCAGTATTATTCAGCATGGGAAACAGTGCTCTTGCTACAGCAATAGTGGGGCAGTTTTCCTGGTTTTGTGCAGCACAGCAAGGATTTTCAGGAAGGGAGAGGTGCATGAGAGCTCCTCTGAAGTGTATCCTCCTGCTGTAGTTACAGAATCATCATCATCGTCAGAAGCAGCTGATGTTCGTGATGCTGAGGAAGGTGAGGATCCTCGGAAGCGTTACGGCCTCAGGCAGAGGAAAACTGTCATATGCTACCAAGCTCCTTTGGAAAGTAGGTTATGTGCACAGGTACTCTCCAGGGCTAAATTATTGCATATAAATGAGGTACAATTTCTTGAATATATTTATATACACACACACACTCAGCTTTGATTTAAATTTCTTCTGCAAGTGCATTTTGCTGCATTTATTGCATGCATGTAACCTGTGCACATTGCATTTCTTTGCCACTTCACTTGCTCATTGCCATTTCTGTCAATGCCCCATTACAAATGGGCTGCTAAAGGGTCACTTCAGAAGGTCTACTTTTTATAAATCTGTTTCTACTTGTAGTTTAGTTTATAATGACTTTTTTTCTTTCATTGCACTGTTTTATCAAAAACTTAACCTTTAAGTTTTGTTATTTCCATATCCAAACTTACTGATTTTAATTTAAAGATCTCCACTGAGAAGTATAAAAAGATATATGTACATATCCTTCAAAGAAAAGTCATAAACCCAACATGGTACTCTTACCCTCTTGTCACTTTGTGTCCTGAAAAAAGCTACTGTGTGTGTTTCCCTTGTACTATGCATTGAGAAAAGACACTTGAAACTGCTTTCTGGAGTTATAAACAGGTAAAACATCACTTTCTGCCATTTTATTTCGTTTTATAGAATCATCATCGTCAGAAGAAGCTGAGGTTTGTGATGCTGAGGGAGGTGAGGATCCTCAGATGTGTCACGAATGCAGACAGAGGAAAACTGTTGTATGCTATGAAGTTCCTTTGGAAAGTAGCTTATAAGCACTGTAGAGTAATTGATGGGCCAATGGTCTTCAGCCAAAGGCTGAAGGGTTGGTATAAAAACCCAACCAGGGTTGGGTATTCATATAACCTTCACACATCTTAACCCACCAATCCTGGAGCGTCAGCATCCCAGTGACCAATCCTGGATCTCCTCTGCTTCACCAGCAGTTCCTCAGTCCTAGTTTTGCAATCTTCAACAGGTGCCCTTCATGAACCTTTTATCCTATATATTCCCACACCCAAAGTCTTATGTGAATTCTATGCCCCTGTCCCCTCAAGGTCCTGCTGTGTTCCTAATGTCTTGCGTTCTTCATGCCACGCATGTCCTCGGTTCTCTATGTTTCCCTCCCCTGCCCTCTGTATCCCTAATCCCACATGCCCCCTGTGTCCCTGATCCCATCTGTGCCCAATCTCCCATGTGTCCCTCATGCCCCATGTGTCCACCCAATACCCCGTGACCCCCAATGCCTTGTGTCCCCCCGCGTCCCTGCACTGTCCCCGACCAAGGTGACGCACCTGCAGCACGAGGAGGCAGCGCAGACAGCCCGGCCACTCGGCACGGCGGGTGCCCAGCAGCAGCCGCCGCAGGAAACAAGGCAACAGGGGGCTGTGCCCCCCTGTGCACCCACCACCACCACCTCCACCGCCTGGAGCACCTCTGTCCTGCGCTGGCAGCTCTGGGGCAACGAGGGCACCACTCAGGACATGCAGGGGATGCTTGGGGTCCCCTTTGGGCCCAGAGCAGGGTCACGGGGGAACCCAGCGGTTCTCATGTTGGGTTGGGAGTGGGCACCCAAAGTGGCTCCCACTGTGTGCGGGGGGTACCAGGTTGGGGGGGCCCACTGGGGATCCCATGGAGCGTTGGGGCATGTTGGGGTGGGTGGGGTCACCCAATGGGGTCATGGGCACCATGGCACAGGGGGGACCTGGGGACCAGGAGCACCCCAACGATGACATGGAGGGGACATGGGCAACATGGGCACCCCAGGCCTGGCACAGAGGAGACATGGAAACTACTGAGGGTGACTGGAGTAATCCTGGGGACCCAACAGTGACACTCACTAGTGCTGGATGCAGGTGAGGATGTCCGAGAGCTCGGCCTGCAGCTTGACAGCAGCCTCCAGTGGCTTCTTCTGCTCCTGCATCAGGTCCCCAACAAGCTGGGGACAGACAGGGGTGGTTGTGCAGTGGGGTCAGCATGTGCCCGGCAGGGTCCCCATGTCCCCCTGCTCCCAGCAGGACCTGGGGGTGCCCCGACGCTCACCTGGCCCTGCCGCTCGGCCGTCTCTACCACAACGACGCTCTCGGGAAGGGCTGTCTCACACCCAGAGCGGCTTCAGCTGCTCAGGGAGCACCTGGCGGGAGCCCTGTGGGGGCCCCAACATGCTCAGCATCCGCGGGGGCACCCAGGGGGACGAGGACAACCAGGAAGCCAGTGCTGGTGGCCCCCAGGGTGTCCCCACACTGTGCCCACACCGGTGTCACCACCCCACGGACCACCATAGTGCCCATGGCTGGGACAGGGGAAACTCGGGCTGTCCCTGTCTTGTTACAGACCCACTGCCCCGATCCCTGCTGTGACGTCCTGCATCCCTGGCGTGTCTCCTTCCCCGGCAAGTCACTGAATGTCCTGCATGTCTCTAACTTGCCATGTCTCCTCAATGCACCATATGTCCACCCAATGCTTCATATGTCCCCCGATGTTCTCTGTGACCCACCAATGTCCCACATGTCCCTGATACTCCATGCGTCCCCAGTGCCCCATGTCCCCCCTATCTCCCATGTGTCCCTAATGTCCTGTGTCCCTAATGCTCCACATGTCCCTCATGCTCTGGCTGTCCCCTGATGTCCTGTGTCCCCCGATTCCCCATGTGTCTGCCCATGCCCTGGGTGTCCCTAATGTGCTATGTACCTGGTGGCAAACGTGTTCCCAAGCTCTGTGTGGCCCCAAATATCCTGTGAACCCCTGATGTTCTGTCCCCCTGATGGCCCATGTGCCCCACATCATCCTTGTGCACCCAGCGTCTCAATGTGTTCCTTATGACCCAAATTCTCCTCATTTCCTATGTATCCCTAATATGCTCTGTGCCTCATGTCCTCCATATCCCCAATGCTCTGTACATGCCATCATGGCCTCTGTCCTGACAATGCTCCATGTGTCCACACGTGTCTTGTGTCCTCTTATGTCCCGTACTCTCCATTAGCTCTTGTGTCTCTCAATGCCCTGCATGTTCTCAGATATCCTATGTCTCCTCCTGTTCCCCATGTTTTTCCAGTGCCCCATGTGTCCCCAAAGGCTTGTGTGCCTTCTATGCCCTTGTCCCCTCGATGTCCTGATGTGTTCTTAATGTCCTGCACTCTTCATGCCACGCATGTCCCCAGATGTCTAGGTTTCCCTCCCTGCCCTCTGTCTCCCTGATCCCACATGTCCCCAGTCCCCTCTGTGTCCCTGACCATGTGCTCCCAATCTCCCATGTGTCCCTCATGCCCCAGGTGTCCACCCAGTATCCCGTGACCCCCAATGCCTTGTGTCCCCCCGCGTCCTTGCACTGTCCCCGACCAAGGTGACGCACCTGCAGCACGAGGAGGCAGCGCAGACAGCCCGGCCACTCGGCACGGCGGGTGCCCAGCAGCAGCCACCGCAGGAAACAAGGCAACAGGGGGCTGTGCCCCCCTGTGCACCCACCACCACCACCTCCACCGCCTGGAGCACCTCTGTCCTGCGCTGGCAGCTCTGGGGCAACGAGGGCACCACTCAGGACACGCAGGGGCCTGAGATGACCCCTGTCCTGAGATGCAAAATCCCCCCAACCCCACAGATCCCTTCTTGCTTCCTCGACAGGGACCCCCAAGCCCTCTTGGGAACCCAGTTTCCCCCCTTTCTCCTGCACTCCAAAATCCCTCATCCACTCGGGGACCCCAAATCCCACTTTAGGGACCCCAAATTTCTCCTGCAACCCCAATGTCCCCACACCTCAGGAGCCAAGGACCCCAACTCAACCCATATCCCCCCTCTACCCCAAACCCCAGCCTCGGTTGCCTGGCACCCTCCACCCCAGCTTGCCCCTTACCTGGCTGATGTCAGCTCCTCTTGGCTGCTTTTCACTTGGGTCTTCAACTTTTTGGGGATTCCTCCAGAATCCATGAGTTTTTTATGGTCCTCCTCCTGCAGCCTGTGCAGGGAAAGGTCACTGGGGGAGTTAGGGCAGTCAGTTGGGGCACCCCAATATGGGGGGGAAATTACGCATCCCCATTTGGGGAGAAAAGGCAGCTGGGGGCACCCAAACCTGCGGTGGTGAGTCCAGAATACCCCAATATTATGGGTGAAATTCTCTAGGGCACCCCAATATTGTTTTTTTGTTTGTTTTGAGGGAGAAATATTGGGTAGGGTCTCAAAAAACTAGGAGTGACTCCAATATGTGTGTGTGTGGGGGGAATTTGGGGCACCCACATACTTGGCAAAAGGGTCAGGGCACCCCAACTTTTGAATGAAGGCAGCTGGGAGCATCCCCAATACTGGGGGATTCCAGGGAACCCCAATACTGGCAGCCAGGGTTGCTTTGGGCACCCCAATGTTGGGGGGATCTGGGGCACCCCAGTATTTTGGGTGAAGGGAGCTGTGGGCACCTGCACTACAGGGAGGGGTCTGGGAGATGTCGGGGGCACCTCAGTATTGGCCGTGCAAGTAGCTGGGGCCCAACAATACCTGGGCTGAAGGGAGTCTGGGGCACCCCCAATACTGGGGAGGGCTCTGGGACACCCCAATATCCAGTGTAAATGGAGCAGGGGGCAGATCCATATTAGGAGGAGCCTGGCAGAAGTTGGGGACACCCTAACACTAGGGGTGTACAGAGTGGGGGGGATCACCAATGCTGGGGGGGTCTGTGGCACCCCACAACTGAGGGGAAAGGGAACTGGGGGGCACCCTCAAAACTGGAGGGCTCTGCGGTAACCCAGGACAGGGGTGAAAAGAGTTGAGGGAACCACCAGGACTGGGGGGGTCTGGCAACAGTATTGGGGTCTCTGGGGACTCCTAATAGTAGGGATGAAGGTTTCTGGTGGCATCCTATTACAGAGGTGGCCCAGGGTAGCCCAAAATTGGTAGCCCAAAATTGTGGATGAAGGGATTTGGGAGCAACCCAAACCTGAGTGGGAAGTGGGGCAATTCCCTCCCATATCAGGAGATGGAACCTGGGGAACTCCATTATGGGAGGGTCTCACCCTTCTATTGGGTTAAAGGGAGCTGGGGGAACCCCGATACTGGGGGAGTCTGAGCTACCCCAATATGGGAGGAAGGCATTAGAGGGCAGCCCAGCACTTAGAAGATCCTGGGGCACCCCAGTACCGGGGGGGAGGCAGATGGGCGGCACCTCAATAGTGAGGGGAGTCTGGGGTACCCCTGAATGTTGGATAAAGGGGAACCTCATATTGGGGGGGAGATAAGCATCCCGATATCCATATTAAAAGGTGCTGGGGGTCCTAGGGCACCCAATATTAGATGTGAAGGGATTGGGGCACCTCAGTATTGGGGGTGAAGGGATTTGGGGGCACTGCAATCCTGAGGAGGAACTGGGACACCCCAATACTGGCTGAATATGTGGCTTGGGGCACCCCAATCCTGGGCAGGGTCTGGGAAAGGTTGGGGGGAACTAAATACTGTGGGGGTGAAGGGAGGTGGATTCACCCCAATACCAGGGGTGTCTGGGAGAGGTTGGGGACACCTTAATAGTGGGAGTAGAGGGAGCTGGGGGGTGTTTGGGACCATCTGCAGAGCCCCATTTTCCACAGGGAGCCTGGGGGCCCAGGGCCACCCATGGGTGCCTGGGGGGACACCCTACCTCA
This sequence comes from Tinamus guttatus, assembly GCF_059628265.1. Classification (NCBI taxonomy): domain Eukaryota; kingdom Metazoa; phylum Chordata; class Aves; order Tinamiformes; family Tinamidae; genus Tinamus; species Tinamus guttatus. Next base: position 395,295 of record NW_028289523.1, on the reverse strand, counting down.
CCCAACACTTTGAAGTGTCTCAGCAAGGCCAACAATTTCTGTTTGATGTTGGGCTGCTGTTGCGGAGAGCGGGTAGGTCAGGGCAGAGGCAGGGGCACCCTGGGGACCCAGCACCGCTGGGGACATCCTGGGGACAACTCTAGGACCTGGCACCCTGGCACGTGGGGGAGCATCCTGGGTACTGCCCCCAGCTCCTCCTGCGGCACCCACAACACCCAAGGCTGCAGCAGGACCCCCCGGGCACCCTGTCACCTCCACCCTGGAGAGGCACCTGCTCACCTGGGTCCAAGCAGAGCCTGGGAGCGTCCTCCTCCTCTTCTTCACTTTCTGCAGCTCCTCTTTCTTGTAGAAAAGGTCCTGGGGGACAGTGTGACAGGGTGGCACCATCGGGGGCACCTGTGGGTGCTGTGCAGGCAGTGGGACACCCGTTAAGCACCCACCTGCCGTGCAGAGCATCGTCGCTGCCCTCCTGCTCCAAGTAGGTGCTCTCCTCCTCTGAACAGTTGTCCATGTCAGCAGAGTGGTCTTGGGGCACCCATGGGTGAGCACCTGGCTGGGCTGCCCACCCTGGGGATGCTCCCATGCCCCTTTTTGGCGGGTGCTGCCCTTGCTGGGGGAGCTGCCCTGTGCCCTTGGCCATCCCCATTCCTTGCTCTTCCTCTCTGACACCAGCAGTGTCAGCGGGGACTCGGGGCACCCGTGGGTGCCTCAGGGGCCTCACCTGGCATCCTGCTCTTGTCCTTGTGGTCCATGCGCCGCTTGAGAGTTCATCCGAATCTCAGTGTGGGGCACTGCCACGTTCTGCGCGAGCACCTGCAAACCTTGGGCGCTGGGCACCCAGGAGCTCCACACTCGCCTCCGGCCTCCCGCATGCACCACGGACCTGGGTGTCTGCGAGCTCGCTGCTCACTCTGGACACCCGCAGGCACCCGAGGACCCCGGCATCGGGGTGCCCCCCAGCAGGTGCCCACACACACCCAAGGGCCCAGGCATCCGGGCGCCCGCATGAACCCAAGGGCCCAGGCTTGCAGGTACTGGCCTGCAGGCACACTGGGGACAGGCACCCGCACGCACCCAGGTGTCCCAGCACCCGCACGCACCCCAGGCACCGGGGCACCAGCCTGAGGACACCCGAGGGGCGCATGCTCTGGGGCAGCCGGCAGGCACCCGCCGGCACGTGGGTACCCAGGGGTGCAGGGCACTCGGGACACACGGCCCCGCAGGGACAATGTGGGCACCCCTGCCCTGAAGGCTGCAGGGGCTCGGGCACAAGCTCTGGGGATCCAGGCTGCACGGGGGAGGCTGCTGTGGGTGAAGGGGCCAGGGGAAGGGCGGCTGGAGGGTCCCGGGCGCCTGTGGCAGGAGGGATCGGGGGCTGTTGCGGGGAGCGAGGGGCGCTGGGGGCAGGAGCTGTGCGGGTGAAGGGTGCTGGGGTGAGGGCCACGCGGGGAAGGGTCCTGGGCACCGGAGTCTGTGGGTGAAGGGGGCTGGGGGCAGCTCAAGGGGGAGGGGTCCTGGACGGGGGCTGGGAGGGAAGTGTCCTGGGGGTGGGGGGTCCTGGCAACAGGGCCCTGCGGCTGCTGGGGGGAGGATCAGGCTGGGGAAAGGGAACCCAAGGGTCAACGGTCCTGGGGGTGGGGGCACAAGGGGGAAGGCTCATAGGGCCTATGGATCAACTGTGCTACGGGGGGACCACAGGGGATGGGCACTGAGGACAAGGACGCCCAGGGGAACCGTTCTGCAGGTGGGAGCCCATGGGTGGTGGCTCCGGAAGGGGAGGAACTGAGCAGATGGGGACCCCGTGGCTGAAGTGTTCAGGGGGTCGGGGCCCTATGGAAGAAAGGTCCGGGGAGCCGGGACCCACGCGGAAAGTGCTCGGGAGGTGGGGGCCCATGGGGGAAGGGGCCGCGAGGTTGGGGCCCATGGGGGAAGGGTCCAGGGAAGCGGGGCCCACAGATAAAGGGTCCAGGGAAACAGGGCCCATGGGTAAAGGGTCTAGGGAAGCGGGGCCCAGGAATAAATGGTCCAGGGAAGCAGGGCCCACGGATAAATGGTCCAGGGAAGCGCAGTCCATGGGTAAAGGGTCTAGGGAAGCGGGGTCCACGGGTAAAGGGTCTAGGGAAGTGGGGTCCACGGGCAAAGTGTTTGGGATGTGAAGGTCCATGAGTGAAGGGCCCAGGGTAGGGGGACCTACGGATGAAGGACCCAGGGGATGGGGGCCCATGGATGAAGTGTTCAGGGCCTGGGGCCCTATGAATAAAAGGTGGAGGGGCCTGGGGTCTTCGTGTGCTGTATCCACGAGGTTGGGGCCCATGGGGGAAGGGTCCAGAGGTTTGGGCCCTTTGGAAGGGCTCAGGGAACCGGGGCCCAGGGGTGAAGGCTTCAGGAGGCGGGGGTCTACGAATGAAGGGTTCAGGGAACCGGGGCCCAGGGGTGACGGGCTCCATAGGTGGGGGTCGATGGATAAAGGGACGTGGAGGTGGCAGCCCATGGGGGAAGGGTCCAGGTGATGGGGCCCTATGGGAGAAGTGTGCAGGGGATCGGGGCCCATGGGGAAAGGGCTCAGGAGGTGGGGGTTGATGGGGGAAGGGGCCGGGAGGTGGAGGCCCACGGGTGAAGGGTTCAGGGGAGGGGACCCTTCCGAGGACGGGTGCAGGGAAGAAGGGTCCAGGGACGACGTGTTCAAGAGTTGGGGGTCTACGAATGAAGGGGTCAGGGAACCAGGGACCACGGGTCATGGGTTCAGGGAAACGGGGCCCACAGGGGAAGTATTTGGGAGGTGGGGGCCCACGGGGTAAGGGTGCTGATGGGGGGGGACCCTTAGTGATGGGTACGGGAGTTTTGCGCCCGTGAGAATTGGGTCCTGCAGGTTGGGGAATACAAGTTGTGGGGTCTGGGGTCTGGGGTCCACGGGGGATCGTTACTGGGGGTGGGGGCCCACGGGTGAAGGGTCCAGGGCCGGGGGCACTACGGAAGGAGGACCCAGGGAAGCAGGACCCACGGGAGAAGGGTTTGACAGTTGGGAGCCCATGGGGAAAGGGGCTGGGAGGTGGGGGTCCAGAAATGAAGGGTCGAGGGGAACAGGGTCTTCGGGTAAAGCATCCTGCAGGTTGGGGCCTTCGGGTGAAGGGTTCAGGGGAGGGGACCCTTCCGAGGACGGGTGCCGGGAAGAAGGGTCCAGGGACGACGTGTTCGAGAGTTGGGGGTCTATGAATGAAGGGGTCAGGGAACCAGGGACCACGGGTGTTGGGTTCCATATGTGGGGGTGGATGGATAAAGGGATGTAGAGGTGGGAACCCATGGGGGAAAGAGCCGGGTGATGGGGCCCTATAGGAGAAGGGTGCAGGGGACCAGGTCCCATGGGGAATGTTTTCTGGTGGTGGGGGTTGTTGGGGGAAGGGGCCGGGAGGTGGGGGCCCACGGGTGAAGGGTTCAGGAAAACAGGGACCACAGGGGAAGTATTTGGGAGGTGGGGGCCCACGGGGTAAGGGTGCTGATGCGGGGGGACCCTTGGTGATGGGTGCTGTAGTTTTGCACCCGTGAGAATTGGGTCCTGCAGGTTGGGGAACACCGGCTGTGGGGTCTGGGATCTGGGGTCCACGGGGGATGGTTACTGGGGGCGGGGGCCCACGGGTGAAGGGTCCAGGGCCGGGGGCACTACGGAAGGAGGGCCCAGGGAAGCAGGGCCCATGGGAGAAGGGTTTGACAGTTGGGGGACCATGGGGAAAGGGGTCGGGAGGTAGGGGTCCAGAAATGAAGGGTGTTGGGTACCAGGGCCCACGGGTGATGTGTTGCATAGGTGGGGGTGGATGGGCTCCTGGGAATGGGGGTCCATGTGTGATATGGTACTGAGGGGGACGTCCCGTGGATGAAGGGTCCCCTGGGCCTAGCCGTGGGCCTGAAGCAGCCTGATGTTTAGAGCAGGCGGCTGAGGGATCCTGGGGACTTGTTCCCATGGGTGAATGGTCGCTGGGACATTGGCCTGGGGTGGGGGGTCTTGTGGGTGGGGGTTCTATAACTATGCAGACATGGTCAGATGTTTTGGGGATGAAGGGGCCTGGTGTTGGGAGCCCGAGGTTGAGGTGCCCAGGTGGGACGTGTCCCTGAGTGGGGGGCCCTGGTGTTGAGGGCCCGAAGGTGATGGGTCCAGCTGGTTGGGACCCAGCAGGGAGGGCTCGTGGTGCAGGTGGCCCCACAGCAAGGGCTCCTCGTGCTGGGACCCCCAGGGTGGCAGGTCCCGGTGGCAGCGCCCCAGGGGCACTGGGTGCCGGGGGCCGCAGGGCCAGGGGCGCCGTGCGCGGGGGCGCCTGTGCGGGGGCTCGCGGGGCCGCGGGCCCCGTCTCCAGCTGCAGCTCCGGCGTGGGGGGGGCGCTGGGCCCCACGGCCCCCTCCAGCTCCTTGGAGCGCAGCACCCGCGGGGAGCCCTGTGCCGGGCTCGGTGTCACCAGGAGGCACCCAGCAGTGCAGGGGGGCAGGGCCCCCTTCCCCCTGGAGCCCCAGCCACTCCATGGAGTTTCCCTCCTGCCCCAGGAGCCCCTGGCAGCTCTCCAGACTCACTGGAACCCCCAGCTGCACCACAGGGCACTTATGGGATCCCCTCCAGACCCATGTCTGCACCCCAGGGCAACCACTGGAGCCCCAGGTGGCTTGGGACCTGCCTGCACCCTGGGGCAGCCTGGGAACCCCACAGACCCACTGGGATCCCCCTATTGTACCTTGGGGAACCCTTGGTCTTGCCCAGACTTCTTGGTACTCCCACCTGCCCCTGGAGCTCCATGGGACCCCCAGACCCTTTCCAACCCCCTGTGGCACCACAGGACACTCTGGGGATCCCCAGTCCCTTGCAACCTACTGCCTGCACCCTGGAGCACACAGGGGACTCCACCAGATCCTTTGGGACCCCCTGTTGCAGCACAAGGCACCTTTGCCCCCCTGCAGTCCTCTTGTCACTCCCAGGCCTGCACCCTGAGACACCCTTGTTGCCCTCCAGACCCATTGGGACCCCCCACCAGGTACCCTGGGACTCCCTTGCTCACCCAGACCCTTTGGGACTCCCCTGCTGCACCGTGGGGCACCCATGGAACGCTCAGAGACCCATCAGAACCCCCTGCCTGAACCTTGCGGCACTCATGGGACCCCAACAAACCCCTTGGGATTCCCCTCTTGCACCACAGGGCACCTTTGGAACCCTCCGCCTGCTACAGATGCCTCGTAACCCCCTGCCTGCATCCTGGGCACCCTTGACCTGCCCCCCTGCCCCACACACACCCACTGGGACCCACTCTAGCACCCTGGGCACCCTTGGAACCTCCCAGACACACTGAGATCCCCCTGCCTGCATCCCAGGCCACCATTACCCATTGGGATCCCCATGTTGCACCATGGCAATGCCAGGCCCCTTGGAACCCCCATGTTGGACCCTGGGACACTCACGGGATCCCTAGATCCCTTGGAATCCCTATATCGTAAACTGGGGTACCCACGGGACACTGCTGACCCCTTGGGACACCCCAGCCTACACCCTGAGGCACCCATGGGCCCCACCAGACCCTTTGCAGCTCCCCTGTTGCACTCTGGGGCATCCTTGGGGCTCCCAGACCCCTTGGGTCCATCCTGCCCATGCTCGGGGGTACCACTGTGCCCCTCAAGACCTGTTGGGACCCCCTGTGTGCACCCTGGAGGACCCGTGGTCCCTTTGGACCCTTTGGGACCCCCCCGTTGCACCATAGGGAACCACTGAACCCCCCACTCCCACCCCAGACCACTTGGGACACCCTTGTTGCACCCTGGGATCTCCCCAGGCCCATTTAAACCCCCATGTGGTACCCTGGGGCACCCACGGGACACCATCCCCCCAACTGTAGAGGAATGGTTAGAGAGCCGCGGACATGGCTGCCTAGCAGGCCTGCTCAATTCCAGCCTTCAGGTTTCAGTGAAAGAACAAAGGGACTGCTAACTAGGAGATAAGGAAGTAGACCAAGGTCAGAGGGAATAAAAGAGCTGTTGAACTAAAAGGATGAGCTAAACAAGTAAGGGGGGCTGTAAGGGTCTTAGTTAGATCATTGTCTACCAATTAGGAGCCTGTGTAATTACATCACTAACTGTTAGAATCATATAAATGTACTGCATGTAAGCTAATATACGAAGTCAGTTCCAGCTTCTATGAAGCTGATGTCTGGCATTCCTGACCCGCTCCAAGCTGCAACAAGTGGCGCCCGAACAGGGACAAGATTCCAAACAGGGACAAGATTCCGAACAGGGACCTGGCACAAAGGTGCGGGATTCCGGAAGCGACGACGTATGAGTGCAGCCGAGTGATCCGACCAAGAAGGTAGACTGGAGCGGGTAAGCCGGCCGTGATTGCGCACACGGAAAAGACGGCGTCGGGGGGCGAGAAGCCGGGACCCGGGACGAAAAGTCAGCGTTGCGGGGCGAGAAGCCGGGACCCAGGTTGCACGTGCAAGAATAGAGCGAGAAGCTGTGGTACAGCTGCTGCAGGCGAAAAGAGAAGCAGCAGTGAGTACGAAAATGGAGCGAGAAGCTGCTGTGCAGCTGCTGCTGGACTTATTAGCAAAAAGGGAGGCAGCGGTGAGCACGAAGAAGCTGTATGAGCTGTATAAATGGGCTAGAGACAAGGGACACTTGCAAAGCCCCAAGCTGAAGCGAGGGGGTTCTGAGCCCCACCATCGCCCAAAGGACATCACAGGGCCACCGCCGGATCGTGAGCCTCCCGAAGCTGCGAGCAGTGTACCTGTAAAAGCCTTTGCGAGCACTTCAGGAACGGGACCGCCACGCCACCGAAAACCGCTGGTGTCTGGAGATCCATTGCCAACCCCCCCGCCCGCATCCTCATGTGTGCCTGTGGCGCCTGCACTGTCTGTGCCCCCACTCCTGGACCGCCCCGTCGTGCCTAAGAACGGCCCGGCTGGGTCCAGGACTTGTTAGATCACCTTGAAAAAAGGAGAAGGGGGGCCAGGGAAGAAAAGGCGAATGAGATCAAGGAGACTTATGTTGCTGAGGGCTTGACAACAGCCAGGAGGGAGGTGCAGGGGGGTTTGATCCGTCTTTTAAAGTAGGGGTTGAAGAACTGTAATGCTTTAAGTGAGGATAGAAACCATTAGTAGAGCTATTATTTCTGTTTGCTATGTTCATCTCTATTATGTGTTGTATCCTTTGTATATTGATGCCGAAACGAGGTATGGTTGAAAGGTGGAAATTTGTATGATCCGTAGAGTCATAAAACTATTGTACAAAACAGAATCCAAGACCTTGAGAAAGAAGATGTTTGCCTGCCCAGGCTGAGTGATAAGGAGCATGGAGGCGGCTGCTCAGCCAGGCTCATAGCTGACTCCTCCGAAAGCAGTTGAAGGCGGCTGCTCGACCGGGCTTGTAGCCAACTTAACTGCAAACATCCTCTAAATTAATTTGAAGGTAAAACATCCGAGAGGGAGGGAGATGAGAAAGGCAAGACCCTCAGACTGACGGTTGCGACCACTTACTGGTATGCGCACCTGCACGACCAGGAGGGAAGGTTATGTGACTGAAGGCGGAGTTTGTCCGCCCCCTGGTCTGCCTGCTGGCACGTACTGGCCCTACGTGGCAGGATGCACCGGGCATAAACAGACAGTGCAGAAAGAAGGGGGGGTGAGACTCCTAACACTGAGACCCACGTTGTCTCTGCGGGGACGCCCGCTGAGTTGGGAGCCTGTCAGCAACCCTCTAATCTGCCAACTCGAGGGAATGTTCAGTCTCAGTGTCCTGCCGATAAGTATTACCTCAAGAGTAATTAGGCATACTTTGCTTCTTTAACGTGCTTTCACCTGAATAGCCATAGCCACTTTGTTCTGTGTGATTATTGCCGAATCCCAAACCCACTCGCAACCTAATTGGCAATGAGGATGGGACTTGGCAATTGAGACAGTGGAACTCACTAGTGGAGTGCACAGCTACGTGAGGTCGTGCCACTGGACAGAAATTGTGTTTGTGCTGTTTGTGTGTGTGGTCTTTAGATCTTTATTGTGTAATATATATATCAGCAGAGAGGGCTGAATAAGCACAACAGGAAAGTACAGAATTTGAAAGAGGGAAAGCCAGGAATAACTCAGACTATGGCGTTCCCCCCCCCCCCAACCAGTGGAGGATTGGGAGCCGTACTCTGACTTGTATCCTTGGAAAGAGACTACGGAAGTACTTTAGCATGGGAAACAAGAATGAAGCGACAGCCAAGCTCCAGTGCAACTGGCATGGAAGGACCTGCAACAGTCCTTACAAATTGTAAAAGCCTCAATGCTACTGGAGCGGGGGCCTCCTTAATATATAGAAATCCCAAGCAATTTCTGGGGAGGAAACCAAATTGAAGCTATGCAAACATAAATAGAAATGGAAATCGTGAACCTTTCAAAATGATTGGGACATCTTAATAATCGATTTGAAAGATTGTTTTTTCACCATACTATTGCATCCTGAGGACCATGACATAGTGGAACATATGAACCAAACGCTGAAATGCCAGCTATAAGAAAAAAAAAAAAGAAAGAAAAAAAAAAGAAAAAAAAGGAAAAAAAAGAAAAAAAAAGGGAAAAAAAGGAAAAAAAAGAAAAAAAAAGAAAAAAAAAAAGAGGAGAATTGGGAATTATGCCTGCAGAAAAATTGGCAAGAGCAGAATATGTTTTAAAATTTTGAGATTACCCCAGGACAGCCTAGTCCCTCTGATGGTCAAACACAGGGCTGGGCTAAAGGGAGCCCTGACAGAAGTAAAGTCGGGTCCGTGTAAGATGATGCTGAGAGACTGGAACATGGGAAAATGGATGGGACCTTTGGACTTGATAACCTGGGAAAAAGGGTATGCTTGTATCATTACAGATGCTGGAACCAGATGGGTGCCAGCAAAATGGGTGAAACCCTGGCTGGAAGCAAACTTGCATACATCAGATGTAGCAGGCAAGCAACCGGTACTCTAGCTGTGGAAAGCGTGAGCCTGCAGAAGAACAACATGGGAGGAAGAAGTGTTACTGTTCTTATTAGCTGTATATTGTGGCTGTTAGGAGGTAACGTTACTTTTAATGCTATTATATAGAAGCTGATGCTACTTTTAACACTAATGGATATGTTATGCTTCTTAGGCATATTGTTAATTATACTCAAGTTAAGAGTTGTTGGCTTTGTGGGACAGCAGACCAATTTGATGCATTGGTGTTAGGTATTCCTTTAAACAACTGAACAGTGTTGTAGAGCGACAAGAAAAGGATCTTAATAAGCTCCAGGCAGAGGTGGAAGATCTTGAAGAAAGGAACAGAAGTGTCCAGGCAGCACTTGATAGTGCTTACAAGGAACTTGCAGATCTTCATAAAGCTAATGCCACAAAGGACAGTGAGGCACAAGAGGCAGCCCTAAGTCGGGAAATGAAGGCAAAGGAACAACTTGGTTTAACTTTGGAGAAGGCCCAGGATGAGGCATGGCAGCAACAAGAAGCTTTGGCGATTCAGGTGGCAGAACTGTGGCTAGCGCTGCAACGTGCAGAACAACAGGCAGCAAGAAGAGAGGACTACTTACGGCAGGAAATCAGTGAACTACAACAGAGACTGCAAGAAGAGGAGAGTCGGAACCAAGAACCGAGCCAAAGTGTTACATCTGCTACACGGCCACTGCTTCGGCAGATAGAAAATTTGCAAGCCACGCTGGGAGCGCAAACCTCCTTGTGGGAAAAAATGGAAAAGAATCTTTCTAACAGACTTGGTGAATCTCAAGCCCTTTTGGCAGCAGCTGCCGAAAGAGAACGGGCTGCAACAGAAGAGCTTCTTTCTACTAAAGTTCAGATGTCTTCTACTGAATCGCAGAATAGTCTTTTAAGGCAAGAAAATGCTCGTCTCCAGGCTCAACTAGAAGGTGAGAGAAACAGACTGAAGAAAATGGAAAATGAGAACAGTAGATACGAGGTTGAACTGGAAGGTCTCAAAGTTGAGTATGCAAAAACCCTTGAGGAGGCAAGAGGGGAAAAGGAATGGTGTAACGGAAATGTTACCCACAATACGGGAACTATCCGGCTTAGGAAGGTTCCCACCGGGTGGTTTTTGATATGTGGGAACCGAGCTTGGGCTGGCATTCCGCCCCAGCCTATGGGTGGGCCTTGCACATTTGGTCGCCTTGGTATGATTTGGCCACACGGCCCTCCGGGGAACAGCAAGACCCTGTTAAGGCAATCAAAAGGAGCAGCAAACTCTCTTAGCTCAGAATGTGAGGATAGTGTTGATCTCTGGAGCACTTGGGAGGTTGTAGCAGCGTCCTTCTTCGTCCCCAGGGTATCAGCCACACGGGCACACTGAAATATTGAGCTCCTTGCCTGCTAGGCCTTGAAACAAGCGAATGCAACCAGTACTGTGCTTAGTGAGTTGTCAGATGATTTAACCCAGGTACAACACGCTGTACTGCAAAACTGTGCCTCTGTTGATTTCCTGCTTCTTGCTCACGGACATGGGTGTCAGAACTTCGACGGAATGTGCTGCATGGACTTGCAAGATCACTCGACAACTCGGCGATACATGGACAACTCCACGACTTGACCAAGCATACGGAGAAAGTAACAAAGGATGCGGGATTTTTCGGTCTAGACGGACTAACGGACTGGTTAGGAATTGGGGGATGGATAAAATCGTTGATGAAATCGCTGTTAATGTTGTTACTATGGGGACTGTTGCTTGTAATTAGCTTAATGATTGGTTGTACCTGTTTGCGCGCTTTAAGGTCACGTTTGTTAACTGCTTTTTCACGCAATCTGAATCTGACACCTCAAGGCTGGCTTGCTTCCCGGGGTCACCTAATCTAAAGAAAAAGGGGGAATTGTAGAGGAATGGTTAGAGAGCCGCGGACATGGCTGCCTAGCAGGCCTGCTCAATTCCAGCCTTCAGGTTTCAGTGAAAGAACAAAGGGACTGCTAACTAGGAGATAAGGAAGTAGACCAAGGTCAGAGGGAATAAAAGAGCTGTTGAACTAAAAGGATGAGCTAAACAAGTAAGGGGGGCTGTAAGGGTCTTAGTTAGATCATTGTCTACCAATTAGGAGCCTGTGTAATTACATCACTAACTGTTAGAATCATATAAATGTACTGCATGTAAGCTAATATACGAAGTCAGTTCCAGCTTCTATGAAGCTGATGTCTGGCATTCCTGACCCGCTCCAAGCTGCAACACCCAACTCCTTGTGACACCCACGTTGCACCCTTGGAATCCCCTTGGGACCCTCCTGCCTGCAGCCTGGGGCACCCCTGGGCCCCTCCAGGCCCCTCGGAATCCCCCTCTTGCACCATAGGGCGTCTTGGGAAGCCCCTGGAACCATTTCCCAACCCCTGCCTGCACCCCGGGACAGGACCCTTGTGCCCTTTGGACCCCGCAGTGCTCTGGGACCCTCACCAAAAGCCCCGACGATCCATCCCATTGGTACCCCCTCCCACCAGCTCTGCCCTGCGACAGCGATGGGACCCCCCAGACCTCAAGTGCCAGGGGCCCCTTCGGCACCTTCCCCACAGACCTCTTTGAGCCCCCCAGATACCCTGGTGTCCCCCCCGGGGGTAGGAACCCTTCGGTCCCGGCTCTCCCACCCACGGGACCCCCTTGGGTCTCACCTGGGGTTCGGCAGTGGTGGCGTCAGGGTTCTTGACCACTCTGCGCACAATCCGCAGCCTCTTCAGGAAGGCTCTGAAGAACCTGGGGAGGATGGGGGGGGCAGTCAACGGACAGAGCGGGGCCCCGAAGCCTGGGCCCATTCCCATAATCCCAGCAGGAGAGATGGGGACCCCGGGCAGGGCGCGCACGAGCACATGTGTGTGCTGCAAGCAGGTGTCATGGGCATGTGCACGAGCACCAGCGTGTCTCACACACGGGTGACGTGAGGGTGATCACAGGCACTCACGTGTCTCACACACGGGTGACGTGACCATATGCATGAGAACACGTGTCCTGCACACGCAGGACGCGAGTGTGCTGACGAGCACACACGTGTCACAGGAGGCACGGGTGGCCGTGAAGACTCGCACGCCTGGGGTGCATCTCCCGTGTGCAGCGCACACACTTGCCAGCTCGCACGCACCACGCGCACGGATGGCCGGGCTCACGCGCAGCCCCGGTGCCACGCGGGCCCCTGCCACGAGTTGGCAGGAGCGGGCGCAGCGCACACGCACACACGGGCGTGGGCACTTCCGAGCACGTGCACACCCGAGCACACGCGCGTCCCCGTGCTCGCTTACACACACGCACTTGTGCGCAGGCATCTCTCCGTGTCTGCAGACAGGCGAGTGTTTTTGTGGGGCCGTGTCACATGGGGAGGGGACGCTGGGAGGACAATAGTGGCAGGTCCCTGCACCCCAGGGCAGGGTGGACAGTGACGGGGACCAGGGGTGGGGGTAGATGGGGACTGGTGGGACCCTGCACTCAAGGGCGGGGGGGACACGGCCCCCACAGGAAGCGGCACTGGGGGAAAGAGACACCCGGGGTGTCTGGCACTCAAAGCAGGGGGGTACCCGGCCCCAAGGGGGCGGCTCTGGGGGTGCCACGGGGGACGGCAGCACCCAGCGGGGCCCAGCGGGGCCGGCACCCGCGGGGCCGCTCACCTCGGCACGCAGCCGGCCGAGCTCCGCTTCCCCATGGCGGCCGCGCGCAGCTCCCTGGCACCAGGCGCCGCCGCTCCCGGGGGGCCGCGCCAGGCCGGGCTGGGCCGGGCGGCTGCAGCTGCGGGGCCGCCGCCTGCCGGACCGGCCCGCCGGGGCCGCGCGCTCCTCCGCCACCTGCCACGCGCTCCCGCACAGCCCAACGGCCGCTGCCCACAACAGCCAGCAACGGCCCCAGCCTCCGGCTGCGAGGCCGCGGGGCCCCGGCCGGCCCCTCGCGCCTCGGGCCGCCTCCAGCCGCCGCCTCCCGCGCTCCCGAGCGCCTCTGGTCGCACGGGGATCGCGCAGGGATCGGTCGTGCGGGACTCGCGCCGCCCGCAGCCGCCGCCGCCCGCCGCGCGCCTCGCTGCGGCCCCGGGGCCGCCGCCGCCTGCAGCCGCCGCTGCCCAACGGCCGCGTCACGCGCTGGCCCCGCCCGCGCGTGACGCCGACACGCCCCCAGCCTCCCGCCGCGCGCTCATTGGCTGCTTCTGCCACTGCCCCGCCCACCTGCCAGCAGCAGTACCTGCCCCGCCCCCGGGCCCTGCCGCCGCCACCTGATTGGCTGCGGATTAATGAATATTCGATAACATCGGTAACATTGGAGCCCAGCGCTGCGGCTGGTGCCAGCAGGGGACGATCCTCTGTGGGCTGGAAATGTCCCCCTGCAGAAGCCTCTGCTCCCGCCACGGAAGAGGACAGGACACCTGCCCAGGAGCAGGAAGTTGGTTCGTTTCCTCCTGCTCCACGGGCTCTTCACGGGGAGTTAATCCATGCACCAAATGCCCATGGAGAAGCTCCTGGGATGCAGCGGGGTTCAGTTCCCTCCTCTGTGCTCCGCAAGTTCACAGGAGGTTTCCCCTTGACTAAATTTTATGTCTCTCTGCATAGGAGCTTCCTGTCTAAGCTCGTAATCCACAGGGATGGAGAGAGGGTGGCGGCTGGACACACACAGACACCTTTGGACTTTTGAAGGGACAGAGTGGTGGTGGGGTTGTGTTTCCATGTGTTTCCTAAGTAAAGCAGGACAAGGCAATGGGCAGCCTTACGCCAGACTTAGCCTCCAGAAAAACATTAAGTTTGTGTCTTTCTTCTGAAGCTGGGATCAACAGTACACCAATGCACCCAAGGGATTGCAGCATGAAAGGGCCTCTGCTCTGCCTGTGCGCTCTGTGGGCTCCAGGGGAGGAGGTCAGAGGCCCAGCGTGGTCTTTCAGGGACCAAGGGCTGCATTCGGGGTTCATGTCCCTGGGAGCACTGCCACTGGAGGTGCAGAATGGTCTCTGAATTGAATGCCTGGGGCTGTCGCACAGGTGACAGTGCTGATGACAGATGCCCATCCTTGTGAAAGGGAACCTGAGGCTCCAGGAGAGCTCAGGGGAACCCCGGGGATGCCTAGGGGTGGCAGTGAGTGCAGTCTCACCAAACATGAGGCAGCCCATGGTAGAGTCCCGCAAAGACCGCGCAGCAAATGCAGGCATGCCTGGGGAAAGGAGGGCTCGGCAGTCCCTGGAGAAGCAGGGGGGACCCAGGAGGCGCAGGGAAGGGGGACTGGAGAGTGATTCATGCACTCGCAGTGAAACACCACAGGCCGGCGCTAACGCACACCTGAAAACATCTCCTGCTCTTGCAAGAGCCCAGGGGTCACTCTGAGAACCATTCAAAAGCCTGGACACGTGCCAGCCGTGCCAGTCGTGAGCAGCCCTGTTTGGCCAGGTCTGCTCCCCACCCCAGCCACCAAGGCCAGTGCGGAGTCAGGAGTCACCCATGGCCTTAGCGCCCCACAGCCCCACTAGTCTTTTCATGGAGATTTTCTGACAACAACTGACAAGGGGAGAAAAACCTTCTGAGGGGTTTATTTGGAGCTGACAATGGCTGTTGCCACCTAGGGCTTGTGTGGGCACATGGCTGCTATGGGGCACGATGCAGCAGCCTCTCTGTAGCCCCCAGGACACAGTGTCCATCGCTCTGCACCAGCCCCGCTCCAGGGATCCTGCCGGGCTCTTTCACCTGCACCGCTCCTCTCGCTGCCCCGCGATGCAGCAGCAGCAGAACGCTCTGCTCAGAGCCCGAAGCGCCGTCCTGAGCCGCGAGCGCCATCGCCGGGGAGCTGCAATGTCCGGGAGGGCAGCGGTGCCTGCAGTGGGAAGCAGAGCTGTGGGCAACGGGCTGCACGGGTGCAGGGCTGCACCTGCCTGTCCCTGCCGCCAAGGGCTTCCCAAGGGGCTGTGGCCTCAGCACAGCAGCCCCCGAGCACTTCCTGCTGCCGGCCCCGGTGCCGCTCGCTGTTCCAGAGAGACCCGCCGTCCCCAGCAGGGCTCTCCACTCGGGTACGTACCTGGCTCAGTGTCTGCCGTGGGGCTGCAGGAGGATGAGGACTTCTCCTCTTGGGGCTCCGAGGCCTCCTGCATGGACAGAGCAAGAACACGCACCCGTCGGCCATCAGCTGCTGCTGATCAGGGTACCGGTGCCCCTGGTTACACAGGGTCAAAGGGTTCGGGGCTGGGGGAGGCTTCTCGGGGCTGTGCGTCCCACGGGAAGGGACCTGCGGCTGGCACGGCAATGGGACACGGCTCGTTGCGGGGCCACAGCAGCAGGGCTGGGCAGGGGCCGTGATGCACAGGGGAACAGAGGCAGATGGGGGCGTGTGTGGCACAAGGGGGTTCGTGCACTGTGTGCGGAGGGGGCTGCTGCTGGGGCTGCCCCTTCCCTCCTCGCTGGGCATCCAGGCCCCAGGGCTGAACGTGGTGCAGGGGTGGAGGGGATATCAGCCCTGCACCTTTGGCACTTGGAAATGGAGAGGACCCATCATCTCCCCATGGCAGACCGCACAGGGCAAATGGCTGGGGGTGACAGTGGGGCACCGTGGACAGGGGGATCCCTTGGGATGGGGCAGCTCTGGGCATGCCCTCTGCACCTCCCCCCACACAGCTCACATAGGAGCTCCCTTGGGTCGTGGGGACAGGTGACATGCTCCATGCTTACCTGGGGAGCAGGGCCTGCAGCCTGGAGAGAAGCTGCTGCTGTTACTTCCTGCAGCAGAGATTCCTCAGCTCCTCTGGGCATTGCTGGCTCAACAGAGGGGCTCTCCACCTCACCAGGTCCCTCACTGGCAGCCTCTGCTTGTTTGATGTTGGGCAAGGAGGGCACCTTCTCCAGGTCCATCTCCCTTTCCGCAAACAGGCTGCGGAGGCTGGGTCTTATCCAGGCCAAGGAGCTACTTTCCTCCAACTCCTCCTCTGGCAGAAGCTCTTCATCACCATCCTCCTCATCATCACTCTGCTCTGCTATTTCCTCCAGGTCTCTCCTCCATGTTTCAATGTTCTGCTGGGGGGCATGAGCATAGAGGCGCTCCAGCACCTCCCACTTGCCCTTGGCATCCTTGAGGAGCTCCACTTGCGTGATCTCCGGTTTCCACAGGTTGTGGAAGGAGTTTCTGGCAAGGAGCTAGGAGAAGAGAGGCAGAATTTTTGAAGGGAGCTTCTTTTCCCAAAAGGAAAGGTCTCTTGGGGGATTTTCTGCCAGTGCTGGGACAACCCGTCTGTCACAGCGTGGCACCGGGGTCGGCCCCAGCACCAGGAGGGCTCCCACCTGGCCCAGCCCTCCCTTGCACTCACCTCCTTGGGTCTCACATTGAGGGATCCTGATGCTGACAGGGAGAAACGCTCCCCATGGCCCTCCTCTTCCTCGCCCTGCCTCTCCTGCAGGCTCTGCTCCTTCCTCAGGAAAGTGACTTCCCGGATCCGTGCCAAGCTCTGCCCCGTGCGGGCCAGGCAGCTCCTGTCGAGCTCCTCCAGCGCCTCCGTCTTGACGCTGAGCACCCCCAGGTACCGTGCGGTGTTGTCTTCGTGCACACGCAGCGGCCTTCCTTGCACGTGGCAGGTGATGCCCACAGGCTGTTGTTTCAGGGTCTGGCCTGCTGGTGCTCGTCGTGGTGTCCCTGTCCCACCATCCTTGCCTGGGGAAACTGGTGTACCGGCCCTGCTGACCTCCCTTTCTCCCCCTTGAGTGCAGGGATACGGCCCTTCCTCAGCTGCAGGGGCTCTGCTTTGCTCACACTGCATGGTCTGGAGCAGCCACGAGCTTGCCTGTGTGCCTTGATCGACAGTGTGTGCCAAGGCATCAGGCTGTGCTGGCTGCTGGCTGGCTCCAGGGCTCGCATCATCAGGATGGCTCAAGAGGGCAGACCCCAACCCCACGCCTGCCTCCTCCAGACCCACAGCAGGAGGTGTGGGGCCATGTGGGACAGGCCCCTGGCTCTCAGATCTCAGTTCTGTGCCAGTTTCTCCATCAACGCTCTGAACGAGGCTGACAGGCTCAGGCGAGAAAGGCGATGGGGATTCCAGTGGGGCCATTTCACTGCAGCACCCGGCAGTGACGTCTTGTGCAGAGCTGGGTGGCAGCACTGCAATGGAGGAGCTGCTGAGTCCAGCCTCCTCCGAAACACCTTCAGCTGCCATCGCACCCTGCTCGGGATCATCCGGGGCAGAAGAGGCCGCTGCTTCTTGAGGATTCTCCATCGCAGGCACTTGCCCTTCAGGAGGAATGCTCTGTGCTCTCAGGAAAAAGGAGGAGCTTCCCAAAAGCTGCTGGCTTTTCAGGGATAGACTCATCCTCTCATCATCCCCTTGAAATATCCTGCCTTCTCCCACTGATGATGTCGAAGACTCAGGCCTGGATTGAGGCAGGAACTGCACATGCTCTTGATTTACCTGGATGAGAGCACTAGTTTCTTGCTGGGGTCTTTGAAGTGGAGGCAGGGCAAGACGCGATGGCTTGAGCTTCTGCTCTTCCCTTCTCTTCCCTGAGTCCAGAGCCACCCCAGCACCAGGAACAGGTGGGAAGCATTCCCTGGCAGCAGCTTTGCTGGAATTTGCAGCCACCCTCTCCAAAGCCATGTTCATTCTGTCCAGGACTTTCCTGGCCACCTCTTCCTTGTCCAGGGCAAAGGCCCTGCCTTTGGGTGAAGACCTGCAGGACGTTTCCAGAGCAGGCAGCTTGGTGTGACTTGCAGATCCTGCTGGTTTCACTGCAGAGTCCTCCAAGCCTCCCTGTGCCTGCCAAGCTGCCTTGGCTGGGAGAGGTGGGAAGCTGGGCACGTCTGATGTCCCCGCTTTTCCAGGAACCCTGCCAAGACGTGTCCTGCTGGGTCCTAAAGAACTCTTCCTTACAGGGCCGGTGGAGGGATGCAGATCTTGCACTGTGCAGAAGACATCACTGGCCTTGTCCTCCACTGCCTGCAATCAAAGCCCACCACACAGGCCAGGTTACTTTTCCTTTTCCCTCCCTCCATGCTTCCCAGATGGATGCTTGGCTGTCACCGCTGCTCAGCTCTGTACCTGTGCGATGCCATGTTGGGAGCAGCGTGAGCCCTGAGGGCTGGGCAGCGGCGACAGCCAGTCCCTTCGGTGGGACGAAGCTGGGGTCCGTCTGCGCTGCACTGCTGCGGGCAGCTCCTGCTGGCCCACCTGTGGGGAGAAGGAGGCCTGTGATGGGGACACTTGTGTTGGTACGAGCAGCTCCTAAGCACAGGAAACCCCAGCGTTGTGTCGAAGGGAACCTCTTGGCTGAGCAAAATCCGGCTGAGCTTGGCCTGGACCTGCTCTCAGCACAGAGCTCATGGGGTTCATGTGGGCCTTGGGGCATCCAGATCATGGAATCATTATGTTTGGGAAAGATTTTCAAAACCATCAAGGCCAACTGTAAGCCCTTCAGCACCACACCTGCTATACATATCCCTACATGCCTCATCTACACGTTTCTTGAACACTGCCAGGAACAGTGACTCCACCACTTCCCTGGGTAGCCTCTTCCAATGCTTTAGAATTCTTGCCATGTGGAAAGTTTTCCTAGTATCTAACCAGTTCCTCTCCTGGTGCAACCTGAAGCCATTTCTTCTTTTCCTA
Organism: Tinamus guttatus; assembly: GCF_059628265.1. Lineage (NCBI taxonomy): Eukaryota > Metazoa > Chordata > Aves > Tinamiformes > Tinamidae > Tinamus > Tinamus guttatus. Next base: position 376,752 of record NW_028289523.1, on the reverse strand, counting down.
TCAGTATGTTAGAGATCAGCCTCCCCTCACTGCACCCTCCTTTCAGGTAGTTGTAGAGAGCAATAAGGTCACCCCTGAGCCTCTCTTCTCCATACTAAATAACCCCAGCTCCCTCAGCCGCTCCTCATAAGGTCTGTGCTCCAGACCCTTCACCAACTTTGTTGCCCTTTGGAAATATTCCAGCACCTCAACGTTTTTCCCATGCCCAAATCTGACTACAGTATTCAAGGTGCGTCCTCACTGGCACTGAGTACAGTGGGAGGGTGTAGGTCAGACTGCTTTTCCCACGCCCAGGAATACAAGTGCCCTCACTGGAGGAGCTCCTGCCCCACTATCGTGACCCAGGGCTCCTTCCTCGCCATCCTCGTGCTCTCCATGTGGGTCCTGGCCCTGCCTCCCACCTCTCCCTCCAGCCTCACCACTCACCTCACTCGTGCAGTCTTGTGCACTGGAATTCCTTTCCGTGGATGAGGAGCAGGAATTACCCTGCTGTTCCTTCTCCATGTCTAGGAACCTCTCTGAGGACCTCTCGCACGGGCACCAAGGGGAGTTGCTCCCTGCTGATTGCGCCGCTCTCCTCAGAGTGAAGACCCCAGCAGGGACACGGTCACCTTGGGGACTGCCCCATCACAGTGGCCTGTGGGTGTGATGCCACCCCCATCACAAAGCCCTGGGAGTCGCCATGGGGACACCAGGCACCTCCTCTCCCCACTCCTGAGCAGGTCCCTGGGGCGCAGGACGAGTTGTCCCCTCCACAGCTCTGCGCTCCCCAGGCCTTGCAGAGGCTGCCCCTCGTCAGGCGCTCCATAGCAGACATCCACCACGAGGCCACCCCCGTCCTCGTCCCTGTGCTCTCGATTGTCTCTTGGTTCACCCCAAGGCAGAGCTCCCTGCATCCCACTGCTCCCTCCCTGAGCTTCTCTTTCCCACATCACTCCGTGGCTATTCCTTGCCATCCCAGGCCATCACTTCCTCACTCCCTTTGGAGTCCTCCTCCTCCCCGAGTTGCTCCCACTTTGAGGCTCTCCTCACCAGCGTGGCCACCTGCTCGACCATCAGGTCATCACATGGGAACAGCCGCGTTTTGCACCCCCCCAGCTCCATGTGACACCAATCCCAACCGGCCACCAGGAAAAGACAAAACACTTGGGACTCTTGTGCTTAGGTTCCCAACATGGGCTTGTTTCTGCCCGCACTCATTTACCACCCCCGAAATTCCTGCCCTGTGGGTGCAGCACTGAGTGGCAAGAGTGGAGAAGGGAGTTAATACCATTTATTATTTGCAATCAATATGTAAAGAAATTGTTCTTGTCCCCATCTAGTTGCCCTGCCTAGCTAAGAGACATTAGCTATCGTCTTAATATGTAAGAAATCATTTTTGGTTTTATTGGTATGTACAGGGTTTTTAACAAGGTTCTAGAAGGGGAAATGCGTGGGAAGAATATGGCAAGTGTAGGAGAACAGTTAAAGGAAGGGAAAGAAGGGAAAGCATGGAAAAATTACTAAAAGCATAGGGAAAAGTGCGAAAGTGTGGCAAATGAGCGCAAGAGTTGGAAAATAATAGATGGCAAATGTAAGCTTTGGAAAAGAAATTGAAATGGCGGGAAGAGGTGCAAAAATATTTTGAGAAGTGTCCAGATCATGGAAAACAGGGAAAAACATGGGTAAGGAACGATAGTGTAGGAATATGGTCAAAAGTGTGGGAATGGTTACAAAAGTGGAAAGAGTGTGAAGTGATGGGAAAAAAGGAAAGCGCAAGAAGAACGCTGAGAACTCGGTAATATCGAGAAACCATGGGAAAAGAAGGAGAGGTTGGGGAAAAGATGGAAGGGTAGGAAAATCTTCACAAGTGTGGGAAAATGGTCACAAGCATGGGAGGGAATAATTGTGAAAGAGAAGGAAAAAAAGTCAAAGTGTGGGAAAATTATCAAAGTAGTGGAAAATGTGAGAAAAATGTGGGAAGAAGTGGCAAAGTGCAAGAATACTAGTGAAAATGAATCTGTGGGGAAAACAACCAAAGCAGGAGAAAAACAGACCGTGTGTGAAGCCTTGTGGAAGGGTCCAGGGTCCCCCACATCTCCAGCGTGCCCTTGCTCTCAGAAGGCGTCTGCCTCCAGGGAGGAGGGACACTCTTGCCTTCTTGTCACCGCCAGGTGCCTGCAATGTGCCCCTGCTCTGCTGCCTGTTGCTGAGGGTCCCCAAGGCAGCCCCACTGTCTGCAGACCCCTCTCCTACCATGGAGCAGGCCTGCCTGCGCGGTGCCTGGAGACCCCAGCAAGGCTGCGCTTAGAGGTGAAGGTGTCACTGTCCTCAGTGAAAGTCTGATTGGGGCCAAGGTCAGGAAACGACAAGAGACAACAAGGACAAGCAGCAGCAAAGGGAATTTCAAGAGAGTTTAAGGACAAACTAATAATAATTTTTGTAGCTGAGCAGCACTGGGACAGGAGCCAGGAGTTTTCCCTGGTGAAACCACCTACCAACCTGATACAAGAGTAAAGTTAGCCCTTCCCAGGGTAACCTGGTTGCCACCCGCCTCAAGAGGAAAGCCTGTGTTCAAAAGGACAAAGCAGGGGATTTTGTGAACTCTCGCTTTAGCAAGGGCATTGGAAAGGTTTCTTATCGTCTCCTTCTAGTCAAATTGTGAACTGATCTGCAGAATGGACCATAAAGCTGGTGGATGGAGTATCAGGCTCACTGAGAACAGTGATCAGCAGTGCAGTGCTGCCAAGCAGCAGCTGGCTATTAGTGGCATCCCTCAGTGATCAGCATGTGGGACAGGACTGCTTTATCATAACATCATAACATCAAGTTAGTGAAGAAGTCCCTGTATCTGGTCAGCCTGTGATTTGGCAGCCTGAGGTCACCCTTAGCCCATTTCCTCTTCATTTCCTCTAGGGGTGTGAAGAGTTTCTGGAGGGGGAGTGATAGAAGGTGTTAAGGGTGCAGCGACTAGCGCAGAGACCTTGGGGTGATGTGCCTCTCCCATTTCTGAAGCACGCTTGACTGTACATTACGAGGACTAGGCCTAAGGCAGTGGTGGCATCCAGTTGTTTGGACGCTGTCAGAAAACCACTCCAAAGGGTCCTGGTTTTCCTATAGGTGCCCTGCTGTATCTACTAGAGACATGGGGTTGTGCTGGACACCCCAGGCAGCCCACCTGTCCCTGTGGGCCTGTTTTGGTGTCACTGAGTCAGGTGCCTGCACTGATCGACATCAAGTGCTTGCAGTGTCTGCATGTGCCTCAGCTGCCTAGTCGAGGAGCTCTGGTGGCAGTGGGCATGTGGTGTCCTTTCAGGTCACCAACTCCCTACCTGGTCCCCAGTTCATGCTCTTGACGGAAGTAGGTGCATGCCTTCAAGCACCTCGCTCGCTTTCAGTGTCACCATGTGCTTGTGTGTGAGCAGCTGGCTTTCCCCCTCCATCTCCAGATATATAAAAGGGAGCATAGAGCAGGATCTTGCTTGCACACAGCCTTGATGTGCTCCCTTCTGCCTGCACAGGGGGAATCCCACCTCCTGGGTGCTTTTGTAGAGCACATGGGAAGGATCTGAATTCCCCTCCAGCCCAGGGACTCCTAGGCCAGCCTGAGAAGCCCAACCTGGCTCATCTGAGTCAATACCTGAACTCTGGGAAAATGAGCTCTCTTCTCGTCCCCATCTAGGGGTCCTGCCCAGCTAAGAAATGCCAATAGGGTCTTCCAGAGTGGGACATTCCCACCTCTTGCAAATAACCATCCTCTGATGAGAGCAACTGCAATGCTGGCATCAATCTTCCATCAGTACTTAGACAGGGATCACTGCTGATTATTTCAGTCCATTCCAGTAAACATTCCCCAGGAGGAAGGAGCACGAGGGATGGAGAAATTCATGAGTACAGCTGGGCCTCTGCTCCTGAGCTGGCTCAGGCTCCTGGGATAGAGTGAGCTCATGGCAACCTGTTGATGCTGCTGAGAGAGAGGTTTGTCCAGGAACAGAACCAGTGCCAGGAGGAGCAGCGCTCTGGGTACTGCCTGCTCAGGCTGCCAGAAGATGAGAATGATGAAGCACGAACAGAAACAGACACAGGAAAAGAAAAAGAGAAAGAAAAAGACACAGAAAGGAAAAAAAAAGAGAGAGAAAGAAATGAAACAGAAACAGGAAAAAAAAAACAGAAGCAGACAGAATAAACAAAGAAGAGAGAGAAGAGAAAGAACAAAAAGGAATAACAAAGGAGATGGAAAATACAAGGATAAGAGATAGAAAAAAGAAAAAGAAGTAAAAGAAGATGGGAAAGGGAGTGTAGCATCCCCAGGGCCACGTGTGAAGGCAAGTCCTAGATGGACTTTATACTGGCCCTCTCTTGTCCCTAGGGTCTGAAATCGTGGGGCTACACACACAGACCTGCAGTGGGGATGATTTTTGTGCCAGAGCTCGACTGGAAAGAAAGACACAACACTAAAACAATGATACAGGAATATATATTTAAACAATAACAATAAAAATAACAATATAATAAACAGTAACAACAAAAAACCCAATATCAATAAAACTAACAACAACATCAACAATATGAACAAGAACAAATACTGGTATAAAAGGCTCTTCAGAAAAATCCAAATAAAAGGTTATGGCCGGAGTTCTCATGCCCAGCGCTTCCTGGCAGCAGCCAGAGTGAAGGGGAGCTTGGTCTGCAAGGGAAAAGGAGGCGTGAGCAGGGCCGAGGAGCGGCTCGGGGGCTCCCGTGGAGCAGAGGCTCTTTGGCGGCTGCACGGGCTCTTTGGCAGCAGCGCTGCCGTCATTGGTGCCCTGGCAGAGGCTTGGCGTGGCCAGCGCAGCCCAGAGGCCGGCAGAGGGGCTGAGGCAGCAGGTGCCCAGGCCTTGGGCGCTCCTGCGCCCTGTGCAGCTCTGCCCCGGCGCCGCGGCCCGCCAGAGCGCCCGCACACCTGGGCCAGGCTCCCGCGCGGCTGCTCCCCAAAGGCAGCGCGGAGCAGCGCCAAGGGGCCGGGCACAGCCCCAGCTCTGCCCGTGCAGCCGGCAGCAGGGACCATACCTGGGGGCTGCAGCCGGAGCTCTCCCAGTCCATGGGCTCCTCTGTGCTGCAGCCAACCAGGCCACTGCTCCCCATCATCTGGAAGAGAGCAAGAGACCTTGGTGGCGATGTTGCATGGGGAAGAGGAAGGAAAGGGCATCCAGTGGCTGCGGGGGCTGTACCTGGCTGCTGCCATAGCTGAGCCACTCCATGGGCTCAGGATCATTCCCTGCTGGCCCTCTGTCCATATGAGGTGCCTGCAAGAGAGAAGGAGGCGTTTGCAGGGCAGGACCGAGAGCTGGAAGTGTCTGGACCCAGGATCTCTCCTTATGCAGTGAGAAGCAGGAAAGTAGGAAGAGTCCAGGCTCAACCCCAAATCTTCCATTGCAGCCGGCTGCAGGGTTCAATACCTGAAGGGCAGAGCTGGAGTATTCCCACTCCATTGGCTCCTCATCCTTGCAGCCAGCCAGTCCTTGTGTGCTTGCAGTCTGGAAGAGAGCAGGAGAGCTTGGGGGGACGGTCATGGTGGCAGCGCTGGCTCTGTGCGTGGGGCCTCGTGTACCCTGCATGTGCGGGGCAGGCGGTGCACAGAGCCAGGGCGCCAGGCTCAGGCAGCAGTCCCCGAGGCCTTGGCCGCTCTTGGCCCTGGCGCAGCTCTGCCCCAGCACCCAGGCCTGCCAGAGCTCCCTGCCACCTCTGCCACCAGCCCTGCGGCTGCTCTCGCAGAGCCAAGCGCCAGCCGTCCCCGCACAGCCTCTGCCTGCACGCACAGTACCTGCACAGAGCTTTCCCACTCCATGTCCTCAACTTCAGTGTTAGCCATTTTCTTTCACTCTCCTGAGTCTGCAACGGAATGGAATTGTTTACATTTGCAGCCATAAGCACCAAGTGTCGCGTCGTGGCTTTCTGTCCTCCCCCGGAAGGCAGCGCCCAGGCTACCCTGGAGCCCCGCAGCTCCCCTGCATCTTGTGGGCACCACGGGTGGCCCCTGGTGCTGCGCGGCCCTGCTGCTCACCTGGCCTTGCTGCTGCGTGGCCAGCACTGGGGCCACTGTGAGGCGCAGCCCTGGGAAGCTTCCGTGTTCCCGTGGCGATAACTGCCCCTCTGGGATGTTCCACTGCTGCGTGGGGGGAGGAGGACAGTAGCAGGGGCCAGGGGGGCCGCCGTGAGGAAGGGTCTGCGTGTGCTGGACTCCCCCTGGCACTGCTGAGCCTGGCGGCAGAGAGCAGTGCGTGGCCTTGGGCTTGCTGGGTGCCAAGGAGGTCTCCTCACGCAGCCCCATGGTGCTGCTGGCGGCTGCCTGCCCAGAGGCCGGGCTGCACTTGGGGCTCTGCTTACACCTCTGCAAGCAGCCTTGAATGCCTTCATCTTTCTTTCCTGTTCCACTCCTGCACTGACAGCCCGATGGATTCAAGGAAGTTTTGTAGCGCAAAGAGTGCAAAGGGCAGTTGTGCCCGGGGCCAGGTGTGCATGTCCTCAGCAGAGCCCTTGTGAGTTGGTGGTGGCCTGGGAGCCCCTGGTGCTGCTGGGCTCCTTCTCTTGTCCTGCCATGTACCTTGCAGGCGCCATGTGCTGTGGCTGAGAGCAGCCTTGGTGCAGCTCCTGCACTGCTGCCCCTGCCACGGCTTCCTAGGGCTGCAGAGGGCAGAGCAGGCACAAATGTGCCCTCAGCAGCAGCAGGGACCTGCAGCTGCTGCAGCTCTGCCCAGCACTGGGCTACAATGATCAGTTGCTAACGGAGATGAATTCCTAACCCTTGTGTAAGTACAGGAAAGTCTAGGGGAAATGGAGCAGGAGATCTCCCATGTGCCATCGGATGTTACCCTTGCGCAGAGGAAAACCCTCCAAAAGCAAGCAGCGCAACCTCTGCCACCAAACATTTCTTCCCGCACAGGTGGAGGAGGAATCTCCGAATGCTCTGCCTTTCCTTCACTACCAGGCAATCCTCCGCGTGGCACCAGGGGAGCCCTCCTGAACACATGGAGCGACGGCTCCAGCTCTTTCACCCTCTCCAGCACTCCGTCAAGCTGCTCTCCACCAGCTCCTGCAGTTTTCTCGGGCTAGTCCAGCTCCACGGGGTGCGGGTTTTAGCGTGCCATTCCTCCTTGGAGCACTTCTGCAACAGAAACCAGGAGGACGTGAGGAATGAATGGTGAACGAACTGGAGAGAGGAGATGGAGGAGGTGAAGTGATTGGAGCCACCCCTTAGCCCTGCTCTTGCCTGCCTTGTGTGTTGTCTGCTCTGCTCCCATCACACTTCTGCCTGTTATGGTGGACTTGTTGGCCCATTCTCCATGCCTGAAAGTGCAGAAAGCTCAGTTTGCAACTAGAAACAAAAAGATCTTGTTCCTGGAGCTCCCTGCATTGTCATGGTTTCCGAGAGGCCACTGCCCAGGAAGGAGAAGGGGTTCACCAGGAGAGAAGGGCTTCCCTCAGAACTCCCAGAGGGTGCCTGGGGACGACTTTCCCCCCATTCCCATTCTGAACTCTTCATCGGCTCAGCACAGACTCACACACCCGTTTCCAGACCACAAGGGCTGTCAGGCCAGGGCAGTCTTCCCCGCTCCTCCAGCTCCTGCCTTGCTGGGAGAAAACAAGGGAAGCCCCAGCCCTCTGCAGCACCAAGCGTCCCTGTGAACCCTGAGCTTTAGCTCCTTGTTGTGGCCCACGTGTCTTTTCGCGCTCTCTCCTGAGCGCGGCCAGGTGCTGCCTGTGCTGGCTGCAGTGGCGCAGGTTGCAGACGCCCCGTGGTGAGATGAGGGCAGCAAGGAGGCGGCGCTCGTGGCGCTCCCGCGCAGGCTGCCTTGCCAGGAGGAGCGCTGGCCCCGTGGGAGCTGCTCCCCTGCGCGCGCGGCCCTGCCCAGCGCCGGGGGCCTTGGCTCCCAGCAGCCAGCGCGGAGCCGTGCTCCTCGCTGCGCCGCCTGGCCACGCACCCGCTGCTGCGGCAGCGCCGCACAGCCTCGCAAGAGCAGCTCGCAATGCCCGCAGCGAGCGCTGGGCTCCTCCTGCCCCTGCAGGGACAGCAGCACAGCAGCCCTGTGCCCTGCACACGCAAGGGGCGGCTGGAGCCAGCGCTCTCCCAGCCTCCCCCTCCCAGGGAAACTCCTCTGCTCACCTGCATGGACAACTCACTTGGCCATCCTTGCTCATGTAGCCTCCTCTCCTCAGTCTGTGCAGGTTGGCTTTGTGGTTGGAGGACTCCCACAAATGGGGGTCCTGCAGACACTTGTACTCATTGCCCAGTACGTGACAGGATGGATGTGCAAGAGCAAAGAGAACAGATGTCTGTTGAAGCTTTAAAATGCATTGTGCATGTCAAGATGAGGGTAAGGTGGATGAGGGAAGACACCAGGACACTTTGGAGATTTGTCAGCCCATAGGGTAGCGCTCTCCAGGCTCTGAGCTTGAGGGTTGTTCCGTGCTCAGCACATAGCTGAGCTCTAAGCCTGGGGGAATTGTACCCAAAGGAAAGCTTATTCTTTTTGGGAGAATCTTCACTGTAGGAGAATCCTCAACTCTACAGCTCCTGTCCCAACGCTGTGTCTAGAAGGATCCTTGACCCGTTTCCCCAGCAGAGAACTCCTGGCATTTACAGCTCTGCAAAGACAGAGCTCACAAGAAGTTTTTGGTCCCTGCAGAGAGTCTTTTGGGGCTGCATGAGCATCGCTGGCCCTGCTGGAAGGAGCCCGTCCCCTGGCCGCCTTGCTGCCTGCTGCATGCAGGGCCCCGCTGCACACATCTCCAGGGACACACGCCAGGCTGCCCTTGGCTCTGCAAGCTCCTGCCTGGGCACAGAGCTGTGCTGGATCCTGCTCTCTCGCCTCCTGGACACCACCTGGCTCCTGCTCCTGCCACCTCCTGCCTTCTCACAGCGCATGCACCAGCCCCTGTCCCACTGAGGACTGCAGCTCCCGCTGACAGCAGCATGTGCCACTGCTTTGCTCTGGGAATGTCCCTCTTGCAGGATGCTTGCTGTGTCAGGGCAAGGAAAGGAAGAAGAGGAGGGGACTTTTCTAGCCCCTTTTGACTGCTTTTACCTCTTCCCCCAGCTTAGTCATGTAGAAGACAAGGCTGCAGCTTGGCTCCAAAGGGATCTTGACTTCACGCGGCAAGTCCAGCAGCTAAGTCGAATTTCCCCTGAGTTGCTGCCTGCTGCGTGTGGGCTCCAAGACAGAGGCGCTCCTGGGCCTTTGGAGCACAGGCTGCAGAGACTTCCTGCAGTGCAGCTCCCAGGAGGGCTCTGGGAAGGCCCCAGCAAGGAGAGTGCCAAGAGGGGCCCATGCAAAAGGCGCTCTCTGCTTCTCTGCAGACTCCTCTCCCTGCGTGGGGGGGCGACTTGTGGCTCCCGCTGCCCGTGCTTGGCTGAGCAGGGCTTGGAGCACCTGCCGCTCGGCCTCCATTTCACAGATCCAAGAGGCACTCCCAAAATAGGCCCCGCACAAGAAACCCCGGAGGCTCCAAGGCCCCTTTGCAACCCCAGCTCCTCTTGCCCCATGGTGCAGGCAGTGGCCAGAGAGCGCAGAGAAGGACCTGGGGTGCACAACAAGTTGACCAAGAGCCAGCAATGTGCCCTTGTGGCCAAGACTGTCCTTGGTGTTTTGGGCTGCAGTAGGAAGAGTGTTGGGAGCGGGTCCAAGGAGGGGATCCTGCCCGTCTCCTCAGGCCCTGGGGACGCCACATGTGCAGGGCTGCGACCAGCTGTTTGTTCCCCAGGACAGGAGGGACATGGAGCTACTGTGGAGAGTGCAGTGTAGGGCTCTAGAGACAATGAGGGGATGGGAGTATCTTTACTGTGGGGAGAGACTGTGAGAGCTGGGTCTGTTCAGCCTGGAGGAGAGAAGGCCAAGAGGGATGTTATTAAGCAGTAAAAATGCCTTTAAGGGAGGGTATCAAGAGGAGGAGTCCAGACTCATTTTATTGCTGGCCCATGCTAGGTGAAGGGGCAAGAGCCACAAGCTGGTGCACAGGAAGGTCCCTCTAAATAGGAGGAAAGAGCGGCTGGCGGTGAGGGTGACACAGCATCGGCACAGGTTTCCCAGGGGGTTGTGGACTCTCCTTCTCTGGAGACTTTCCAAATCCTCCTGGATGTGATCCTATGCAATGGGATTGAGTTTGGAGTAGGTGATCTCCAGAGGTGCCTTCCCGTCTCAACGCTTCTATAATTCTGTGATTCTGTCAGCGTGGGCCTTCCTGGAGCGCTTTGGAGAGGAAATGGCAGGCGGCCCAGGGCAGAGGCGTGAGCTGCAGAGGCAGTGGGAGGCAGCGGCAACCAGGAGGCAGGAGGAGCAGGAGCCAGGGTGCTGCAAGGGACTGGAAAGGCTGCGGGCAGCCAGAGGACACGAGTGTCACTCAATTCCAGTAGAGCAAATGGCCCCTGCACAGGAAACGCCAGTCTCCCAAGAAGCGGGCGGATCTTGCTTGGTGACCTGGTTCCTGTCCGTGGAAGTTTAGAATGAAACTCATCTGTTAACACAAAAGTGCAAATACTATATGCGAGAGAGGCACTTAAACAGGACACACTGCTTATACCTGGTTAATGCTAGCACATTTCTTCCTGAATGTGCAGGGGTTTCTCCTCCATACAAGCAGTTTCCTTAGCGCAGGGTGCCAGGTTAAGGGGAGGTGAGGGATTCTCACCGTCCAGCCTCAGGAGTTGTTCAGGTGTCATTCCCGGTCCCTACTCAGCTTATGAGTGCTAGGCCCTGTCATTTATAGCATTGGGAGGAAGAAGACATGACCGTGATATGGTCATCCTCATAAGGTGATCCTTCCAGAATCTACAGGCAAGTTGAGTAAGATTCTCTGGGCTTTGCACCATGAGTGAGTCGAGTTGTGCCCTGTCAGTGGGTGCCTCTACAAGACTTTTCAGTTCCAAATTTGAGCAGTCCTTGAAAAGTACCTGCGGTTTCTAACACATATTTCTATGGCATTAGCGCCGGTTTGTGCCTATTTCAGATGTAAATGCTTTACTCACCCGTTCCATATGTATTGGTGGCGGGGGAGAGATGAGTAGTGGGAGTGGATTACTCTAGGCCTGAGGAGAAAAGCATGTTGTTGCTGTGTGCAACAGCTTGTCTTGTGCGAAGAGCCCAAGAGCTCCACTTGCTTTGGGGGTGCGCAGGTGCAGCTGGCAGCTGCTGCAAAGGCATCGCCCCCCGCCTTGGAAGGAATGGCCAGAAAAATGGCTCAGCATGGGCTCTATCCCTTGGGGCAGGTGGTGTGAGGAGCCAGGTGCAAAAGCTTGGTGAGCAGGAGGTGTGTGAGCACAGAGGTGTGCTCAGCAAGCTGTGCCAAGAGGCCGGCAGGAGCCTGCACGCACCGTGCGTCAGGACTGCTTGCTGCCGGGTGCAAGCGCAGTGCCCGTTGTGGTCTGTGCAGAGCTGCAGTGGCCTTGCTTGGGAAGCTGCAGCCCTGCTGGCTTGCTGCATATGGCAAAGGGGCCAAAGGAGGCCCTTGCTCCCTGCAGCTGTGAAAGATGAGGATATGGGTGGGTGCCTTTTGTTGTGCCTGAGGGGCCTGAAGAGAGGTCAGTTTGTGCCAAAGCTGCTCTCCTCCTTTCCCCTGGCCTTGGTCGTGCTGCAGGTCAGGTACTGCTGGTGCTTTGCTTCCAAGGCCCAGTGTATCCCTATGTTCCATGCTGCTGGAAGGAGTGATCATCATGCCCTGCTCGGGACACCTGTGGTTCCTTCAGGATCTGAGGCTGCCCTCTTGACCTGTCTCCCAAAGCAAGAGCCATGCAGAGATGCAGCAGAAGCAGGACATCTTCTCTGGGAGAAGCTGAAGAGAGGGCTAAAGCAGTGAAGCAGGACTGGGGCGAGCATGTGCGTGAGGGCTGGTCCCTGCAGGTGGTCATTGGCCGCAATGAGCCAGGCTGTTGGGCGCACTCAGCTGCTCCCCATGTGCCGCGCGACTCCCGCTGGGCCTAGCAGTGCTGCCTTCCAGCTCATCGGCTGTGGCAGATGGTGCAGCTTGAGATGGAACAGCGCTCTCCCATGACCTTGAAGGACAAGTGTATACCGGTCCTCCCTTCGCTATTCCCATGCAAAACTTATTTCAGGGAGTAACTGGAGATGGCACGGAGTCAGCCTGCTACTGGCACGTGCCAGACAACGAATCCATAGCTGATGGGATAATCTTGCGTGTAATTAGTTAGAATGCTGGCTCATTTAGCAACGGTCTTTGCATGCTTTTTGCAAATAAGGAATTATATTCAGGACAGTACAGTATATAAGTTGTATCTGATGTTCAATAAAAGGTCTTTGGTGCATTACACTTGAGTCCATGCACATCATACACTGCAAATGGAGCCCAATGTGGGGCATGAACAGGCAGGAAGCTCACGCAGTCTGAACCCGTCAGCGCAGTCCAGGTGAACCAAGAACGGAGCAGAAAGAGCTGCAGTGTGCACCCATCATGTGAGCGGCCTGGGAACCCTGGGAGGTGGAATGTCTCAAGAGCAGAAACACAGCCTGGATGTGCTGCAGCACATGATGTGCAAGCAGAACCGGGAAGTCTCCAGGAAACACCTAACAACTCTGTTAGAATGGATCCAGGATAAGGTACCTATCTTTCCAAAAGAAGGCCCGTTCCAGCGAGAGGTGTGGGAAGATCTCGGAAATTGCCTTAAGGAGGCGATGGCAGATGGTGTTGTAGCTGCAGTAAAACGTGTGACCGCCTGGTGGCAGATGATGCTTACCCTGAAGGCAGCGGGGGGCCCCTCCGAGTGATAAGACTGACCAGAAAGAAACACCACCACCGTGAGCACCACCATATGAGGGGGTGGCTGACCCCCCAAGTGATGATCCGTTTGACCTTAGCTCTGAGGGCTTGGAGGAAGAACAACAGCTTCAAGCGTGGTGGAGACCTGTGACCTTCACCCATGACCAGGTCCTCAGCACAGTCATCACTAACGCACGGACAGTGGCGGATGTCACCATTGAGAAGGTTTACCCCATTGTAGCCCTGGAAATTAATACCAATGAATCTGTGTTCTAAACTCCCACGTCCCTCTCTCCCCCCAATTCCCTGGACCACTGAATGTGGGCAAGTGTGTCTGATAAAAAATGCTAAAAAACGGCAATTGATAGATTTAGAAGCCTGTGTTTTAGTATCAGAGCTGGATTTCATATGCGAAGATGATGCCCTTAAGGCGAGCGAAGTTTGCCTTGATACCAAGGAGAGCGTGTGTCATTTTGAGATCAATCCATAGAGTAATAATAAAACTGCATTAGCTTATGCAGGGAAAGGATGTGTGTGTTGTAGACCGATGTGTAAATGCTTGCTAATTAATTAATGAAATTTATGACCAGACTGTGTTTAATGACTCTAATATGTGTGCTTGCAATGTAGTTATTGTAGTTATCCTGGTGCTGCTTATTTGCAGCTGACTAAAGACGACTTTGTGGTATTAAATAGGGAATTCTTATCGATGCAAGCCGCTCTGGCTGTATTACAGCAGTATTACAACGTATCACACCAGTATCATCATATACAGGAGTGAACCCTTGAGATTTACAAGCTAATGAGTTGTGGCAGGGCGATGTCACACATATATGGACATGGGGCCGACTGCGTTTTGTGCATGTTAGCGTGGATACCTTCTCAGGGTGTCTGGTAGACTCTGCACATACGGGAGAAAAGGCACACGATGTGAAATGCCCCTGGTTAAGATGTTTTGCTGCTATGGGCCTTCTGAAAAGAATTAAAAATGATAATGGTCCTGCTTATGTTTCACAAACAATATCTATTTTACTACAACACTGGAGTATACAACATGTTACTGGAATATTGCATTCTCTCACTGGAAAAGCCATTATCGTATGTGTCCATGGGACTCTCAAGGCTACGATAAATAAACAAAAAAGAAGGAATCCTATGGACCATGTTACTCCACAGGAACAGTTAGACAACCCATTGTATGTACTTAATTTTTTGAATCGTTCTGATCATCAGTTATTTGCAACAGCAGCTGCCCAACAATTCGGGTGGGTCCCTCCATTTGTGGCTCAACCAAAGGTATGGTATAAAGAATGTGGGGAGTCGCAATGGACCGGCCCCGTAGAACTAATAACGTGTGGAAGGGGATATCGATGTGTTCTTCTTCCCACAGGTCCTCGCTGGTTACCAGCAAAAACTGTAAAGCCTTACTTGACGACAGAGGAGTCACAGCCACAGGAGAATTGCAGCCAAGCACAGGAGTCGAAAACCAATGAGCCATTGGAGTGAATCATGAATCATTTTTCAACATTTGGTGCAGTAGGGAATAGATGTGGTGATGTTTGCAGTTTTATTCTGTTATGTACATTGATCTTAACCTATATAATTAACAGCTTATGCTATGTGCATTGGTCTCAACCTATATAATTAGTAGTTTATGCTTTTAACCTGTATGATTAATATGGATATCCAATATAGAATATTATGGATGTTTGTATGTGTGATGAGTATACCTATATCCTTCACACAAATTTGCTGAATTCATAATGGGATCCATCCCCTCCAATTGACAATAACGGAATATGGATTAAAAAAAAAAAAAGTTTCACAATTATTGACTAATAGCAACCATTCTGAGGCTAATTTGACCATTCTTCACACTCAGAAGGTTATGATATGCATTTCACATCCATGCGTTTTTTTTATTAGTATCTAATCTGAGTATCACAAATTGTAATTTTTTTTTTGTGTAACAAGTAAGAATCATAAAAAAATGTGAACAATGTGTATATGAATAAATATTATTATTAATATGAAGCATATATATTATGAATAGATGTTTTATATATATGGACAAATATAATTGTTAATATAAACATATAGATTATGAATTAATGTTATTATTAACATGAAACATATATTATGAATATATATGTTTAGGAATATATGAATATATGGATAAATATAACTATTAATATAAAACATATATACTATAAATATATATAGTTCATGAATATGAATATATATAAATAAATACAAGTGTACATATATAAATATGGTATATATATATGGGTATGTATATGGAGATATGAAAAAATATATAATTCATATGTGTAAATATATAATGAGAAAATATATATGAAAATATATATTCATATATATGTAAATCATATATAAATAGATATGAATATGTATGTGAATATATACGAATAAATATAATTACTCATATCCATGAAATATGCAGGCCTAGATGAGAAGACTGCAAAAGGCTGAAGCCCAAATCAGGGCAGCTCCTTTTGTCAGCGGCCTGGCTAAACAAAACAGGGGGAGCCGTGGCAGACGGTGCAGCTTGAGATGGAACAGCGCTCTCCCATGACCTTGAAGGAGCAGTGAATACTGGACCTCCCTTCGCTGTTCCCATGCAAAACTTACTGCAGGGAGTAATTGGAGATGGCACGGAGCCAGCTGATTACTGGCATCTGCAAGGCCACTAATCCATAGCTGATGGGATAACCTTGTGTGTAATCACTTAGACTGTTGGCTCATTTAGCAACCATCTTCACGTGCTTTTTCCAAATAAGGAATTATATCCCGGACAGTACAGTATATAACTTGTATTTATGCTCAAGAGAAGGTCTTTGGTACATTACACTTGAGTCCATGTGCATCATATGCTGCAATTTGCCAACAACATCCTCTTCCTCCTTACATGTCTGGTTTTGCCAGACACCACACTCTCATTCCCAACTCCAGAAGGGCGCAAGAAACTCCACTGCCTGGCATTGGAATGGATACACATTTCTACAAAAGAAACATTGTTCCTTTCTGGGTGTGGCTTCAGAGGTTCCCTTCGTGTCCAGGGAGTGATGGAACAAACGAAAGGAAGGAATGGAAGGAAGAGCAATGGAAGTAATGGAAAAAAAGGAAGAAAAACAGAATAATAATAAAAAAGGATACAAATAAAAAAAGAAAATAATAGGAAAAAGAGAAAAAGAAAGGAAAAGAGAAAGGAAAAGAGAATGAGAACACGAACGAGAACACGAACGAGAACACGAACGAGAAAGAGAAAGAGAAAGAGAAAGAGAAAAGAAAGAAAAGGAAAAGAAGAAAAAGAGAAAGGAAAAGCAAGAGAAAAAGAAAAAGAAAAAGGAATAGAGAAAAAGAATGAACAACCATAGTTAAATATGAGAGTTTTTATAATAATCTATGACCGAATATGTGCTCAAAACTGCCATGCATCAATTTCCTTCTGGCATCCAGACTGAGGAGTGAACAGCAGCAGATGGCCACAGTGACCCAGACTCTTGTGTCCACACAGCTGGTCAACATCGGAAGGGCCCCAAGGGTCTGGGAGGCCGTTTCACCTCTCCCGGGCTCTCCAGAGCCAGGAGTCCAGAGCCGACCAGTTCCATACGGAAGGTGACGGTGTGATTAAGGGCCTCGAAAATCTCTCTTATGAGGAAAGACTAAGCGAGAAGATTGAGAGGGGATCTTCTCCACATGTACAACTGGCTGAGGGGAGAATGTAAAGAGGATGGGGCAAACGTGTTCTCTGTGGTGCTGAGGGAAGGACACCTTCCCCCTGCACGTGGACACCTGGGCGGCTGCTGCACGCAGGGCCCAGCTGCACCCTGGGGACAAAGGTGCCTCTGGAAGCTGGTGCAGGGCAGAGAGCAGCTGTGGGAGACGCTCTGCCCTCGTGCGGCCCTGCAGCACGGGGCCCTGCTCTTGGCAGCTCCTGCCTTCTCTGCGTGGCAGGGAGCTTGCAGCTTGCTTTGCTGCGCTCTGAGCCCTGCGCACAGGGAGGGCCCCTTGGCAAGGGCAGCTCCTCCGGCCCAGCGCTCACCTGCAGTGCTCAGCATGGGCCTTCCCGGAGCTCTTTGTGCTGGAAATGGCAGGCAGCTCAGGACAGGGAAAGGCTGGGAGAGGCTGTAGGCAGCGCAAGGACACGAGTGTCCCACAGTATGAGCAGAGCAAATGGGCCCTGCACAGAAAATGCCAGAGTCACTGTGGAGCTGGAGGACCTTCCTTGGTGACCTGGTCCCTGTTCATGGGGCTGCCAAGTGTGTCCCCCAGGGGCTTGGAGAGGTCGGCCCTGCATGTCCAGACCCCATGTCCCTGGGGCACAACAGCTTCCCTTTGCCTGTGGATTGGGCCCTGCGGAGACACGTTGTGTGCGGCATCCGGAGAACTTGACACCTGCTCCGTGGTGGGGCTGAGGCTTCTTTCCCTTTGCGCATCCCCAGGGCCACATGTGAATGGAAGTCCAGGAAGGAACTTATTGCTGTTGCTCCTGTGCCCCTGGTGCACACAGGGCTCCACACACAGACCTGCGGGGGGATGGTTTTTTTGTGCCTGAGCTCGCTTGGAAAAAACAGGCAACATATGAGCAATGATACAGGAATATATATTTAAACAAGAACAAGAAAGAATAACAAAAACAACAATAATGACAACAATATCATTAACAGTAACAACAACAATACCAAAAACAATATAAACAATATCAACAACAACCAAAAACTACTGTGACGCTACATAGAAAAAATCCACAAAAGAGTCCAGGGCTGGAGTCCTCATGCCCAGCGCTTCCAGGCAGCAGCCAGAGTGAAGGGGAGCTTGGTCTGCAAGGGAAAAGGAGGCATCAGCAGGGCCGAGGAGCGGCTCGGGGGCTCCCGTGGAGCAGAGGCTCTTTGGCGGCTGCGCGGGCTCTTTGGCAGCAGCGCTGCCGTCATTGGTGCCCTGGCAGAGGCTTGGCGTGGCCAGCGCAGCCCAGAGGCCGGCAGAGGGGCTGAGGCAGCAGGTGCCCAGGCCTTGGGCGCTCCTGCGCCCTGTGCAGCTCTGCCCCGGCGCCGCGGCCCGCCAGAGCGCCCGCACACCTGGGCCAGGCTCCCGCGCGGCTGCTCCCCAAAGGCAGCGCGGAGCAGCGCCAAGGGGCCGGGCACAGCCCCAGCTCTGCCCGTGCAGCCGGCAGCAGGGACCATACCTGGGGGCTGCAGCCGGAGCTCTCCCAGTCCATGGGCTCCTCCTGGCTGCAGCCGACCAGGCCACTGCTCCCCATCATCTGGAAGAGAGCAGGAGACCTTGGTGGCGATGTTGCATGGGGAAGAGGAAGGAAAGGGCATCCAGTGGCTGCGGGGGCTGTACCTGGCTGCTGCCATAACTGAGCCACTCCATGGGCTCAGGTTCATTCCCTACCGTCCCTCTGTCCATATGAGGCGCCTGCAAGAGAGAAGGAGGCGTTTGCAGGGCAGGACCGAGAGCTGGAAGTGTCTGGACCCACGATCTCTCCTTATGCAGTGAGAAGCAAGAAAGTGCGAAGAGCCCGGGCTCCAACCCAAATGTTCCGTTGCAGCCGGCTGCAGGGTTCAATACCTGAAGGGCAGAGCTGGAGTATTCCCACTCTATTGGCTCCTCATCCTTGCAGCCAGCCAGTCCTTGTGTGCTTGCAGTCTGGAAGAGAGCAGGAGAGCTTGTGGGGACGGTCATGGTGGCAGCGCTGGCTCTGTGCGTGGGACCTCGTGTACCCTGCATGTGCGGGGCAGGCGGTGCACAGAGCCAGGGCGCCAGGCTCAGGCAGCAGCCCCCGAGGCCTTGGCCGCTCCTGGCCCTGGCGCAGCTCTGCCCCAGCACCCAGGCCTGCCAGAGCTCCCTCGCACCTCTGCTACCAGCCCTGCGGCTGCTCTCGCAGAGCCAAACGCCAGCCGTCCCCGCACAGCCTCTGCCTGCACGCACAGTACCTGCACAGAGCTTTCCCACTCCATGTCCTCAACTTCAGTGTTAGCCATTTCCTTTCACTCTCCTGAGTCTGCAACGGAATGGAATTGTTTACATTTGCAGCCATAAGCACCAAGTGTCGCGCCGTGGCTTTCTGTCCTCCCCCGGAAGGCAGCGCCCAGGCTACCCTGGAGCCCCACAGCTCCCCTGCATCTTGTGGGCACCACAGGTGGCCCCTGGTGCTGCGCGGCCCTGCTGCTCACCTGGCCTTGCTGCTGCGTGGCCAGCACTGGGGCCACTGTGAGGCGCAGCCCTGGGAAGCATCCGTGTTCCCGTGGCGATAACTGCCCCTCTGGGATGTTCCACTGCTGTGTGGGGGAAGGAGGGCAGCGGCAGGGGTCAGGGGGGCCGCCGTGAGGAAGGGTCTGTGTGTGCTGGACTCCCCCTGGCACTGATGAGCCTGGCGGCAGAGAGCAGTGCGTGGCCTTGGGCTTGCTGGGTGCCAAGGAGGGCTCCTCACGCAGCCCCATGGTGCTGCTGGTGGCTGCCTGCCCAGAGGTCGGACTCCACTTGGGACTCTTCTTCCACCCCTGCAAGCAGCCTTGAATGCCTTCATCTTTCTTCCCTGCTCCACTCCCCTTACAGCCCGATAGACCCAAGGAAGTTTTGTTTTCCATTGTCGAGATGTGTTCCTTGGTAGCGCAATGAGTGCGAAGGGCAGTTGTGCCTCAGAGCCAGGTGTGCATGTCCTCAGCAGAGCCCTTGTGAGTTGGTGGTGGCCTGAGAGCCCCTGGTGCTGCTGGGCTCCTTCTCTTGTCCTGCCGCGCACCTTGCAGGCGCCATGTGCTGTGGCTGAGAGCAGCCTTGGTGCGACTCCTGCACTGCTGCCCCTGCCACGGCTTCCTAGGGCTGCAGAGGGTAGAGCAGGCACAAATGTGCCCTGAGCAGAAGCAGGGACCTGCAGCTACTGCAGCTCTGCCCAGCACTGGGCTACAATGCTCACTTGCTAACAGAGGTGAATTCCCAGCCCTTGGGTAAGGCGGGAAAACCAAGGGCGGAAGGAGCAGGAGATATCCGTGGTTCCATCGGGTGTTCCCTCGCGCATAGGAAAGCCCTCCAAAAGCAAGCAGCACAACCCCTGCCACCAAAGTGCTGGAGCCCAGAGGAGCATCTTGCTGTTGGCTAACCTTGCTTGCTGGCATGCCGCAGTGCCCCTGCGAGGCAGAGCGCAGCTGCTGGGAAGGGGCTGGTGCCAGAGGTACGCGGAGGGCTCTGGGTGGCTCCCAAGCAGCCGCAGGGCTGGTGGCACGGGGAATTGTCGGCAGGCATTTGTCTGCTGCCCTGGGAATGCTGGAGGGGAAGTGTGAAGCAGAGCAGTGTTCCCTGCAGGGAGGCGCGAGCAGAGGGCTGGGCAGCCAGCTCAGCCCCGTGGCTGTGAGGGCAAGTGCTGGGAGCCCCCTTTCCTGCGCGCGTGACGCCTGCAGAGCCCAGGCGTGCGCAGTGCTCCCATCGGCAGAAAAGGCGCTGGGAAGCCCGTGCCCCATGCAGGTTGCTTGCAGAGAAGCTGCGGCTCCTCTGCCCCTCGACCTGGGCACACGGGCCCTTGCAAGCAATGTGTTTATTCCATGCCGAGCTACTGCCCTCTCTCAGCACTTGTGTTGCCCTGGTGTGTTTGTCAGTAGCTTTACATAATGTGGGTCTCCACTGGGTGCCTTTCTGGGAAGCGGTGTTTGGAGGTGCGGGAGGGATGTGCTGCCTGGAGTCATGCTAAGCAGTGGAGGGGAAGAATCTCGTGTGCTCCCTGTTTTCGCCTTTGGTAAAGTCAATGAGATATGGAGAAGGTAACCTCCCTTGTGCCGGAGAAGCTGCTATTGTCTTCAGTGATCAGCTGAAATTCTTAAAAACATCCAAGAATGCTTGTTTGTAAAAGCTGGGCTATGAAATAAGCTTCTCATTCCCATCGTCTCCTGTAACATTTTTGTAGGGATGCTGGGAAGCTCAGGCAGTTTGATTTGGTTAAGTACAGAGTGCGTCGATCTAGAACTGGCTGGATGGCCAAGCTTTAAGAGTTGCTATCAGCGGTGCTGAATCTAGTTGAAGGCCTGTGGCCAGTGGTGTTTCACGGGGAAGAGTGGAATTAAAGGCAGGGGCAAAGTCTTTAAGATAAAGGCAATCAGAGGACAAGATCTAAGGGCTATCATTCAAAGAGTGGTTTATATATATCTAGTTGTAGAAAATGTACAAAAAGCTCCATGTTGTGAACAAAGAACAAAGTATCAAGGACCATGGACCATAAATACATCACCTCAGAAAGCTGAATTGCGTGTTTTAACACAGACTCTGGAGTTACCTGGAGGAAAGTGGGCCAATATCTATGTGACTTGAAATATACCTTTGGGGTTGTGCATGCACTTGTGGCCATTTGGAAGGAAAGGGGATTGTTCTCTTCACAAGGGAACGATAAAATAGGGTAGAGAGATTAACAAATTCCAGCATATGTTCTTGCTGCATCAGTGTCTGTATGTGCCTTTTTACCTGCCCATTCAACATGTATTGGTGGAGGGACGAAGTTGAGTAGGGCGAGTGGATTACCCTAGACCTGAGGAGAAAAGTGTGTTGTTGA
Source organism: Tinamus guttatus (assembly GCF_059628265.1). Classification (NCBI taxonomy): domain Eukaryota; kingdom Metazoa; phylum Chordata; class Aves; order Tinamiformes; family Tinamidae; genus Tinamus; species Tinamus guttatus. Next base: position 355,469 of record NW_028289523.1, on the reverse strand, counting down.
TAGAGATTTTGTGTGTGAGCACAGAGGTGTGCTCAGCAAGCTGTGCCAAGAGGCCGGCAGGAGCCTGCACGCACTGTGCGTCAGGACTGCTTGCTGCCGGGTGCGAGCGCAGTGCCCGTTGTGGTCTGTGCAGAGCTGCAGTGGCCTTGCTTGGGAAGCTGCAGCCCTGCTGGCTTGCTGCGTATGGCAAAGGGGTCAAAGGAGGCCCTTGCTCCTTGCAGCTGTGGAAGATGAGGATATGGGTGGGTGCCTTTTGTTGTGCCTGAGGGGCCTGAAGAGAGGTCAGTTTGTGCCAAAGCTGCTCTCTTCCTTTCCCCTGGCCTTGGTGGTCCTGCAGGGCGGGTACTGCTGGTGCTTTGCGTTCAAGGCCCAGTGTATCCCTATGTTCCATGCTGCTGGAAGGAGTGATCATCATGCCCTGCTCGGGACACCTGTGGTTCCTTCAGGATCTGAGGCTGCCCTCTTGACCTGTCTCCCAAAGCAAGAGCCATGCAGAGATGCAGCAGAAGGGCATCTTCTTTAGGGAAAGCCGAAGAGAGGGCTAAAGCAGTGAAGCAGGACTGGGGTGAGCATGTGCGTGAGGGCTGGTCCCTGCAGGTGGTCATTGGCCGCAATGAGCCAGGCTGTTGGGCGCACTCAGCTGCTCCCCATGTGCCGCGCGACTCCCGCTGGGCCTGGCACTGCTGCCTTCCAGCTCATCGGCTGTGGCAGACGGTGCAGCTTGAGATGGAACAGCGCTCTCCCATGACCTTGAAGGAGCAGTGTATACTGGTCCTCCCTTCGCTATTCCCATGCAAAACTTACTTTAGGGAGTAATTGGAGGTGGCACGGAGTCAGCTTGTTACTGGCATCTGCAAGGTCACGAATCCATAGCTGATGGGATAATCTTGCGCATAATTAGTTATACTGTTGGCTCATTTAGCAACCATCTTCACGTGCTTTTTGCAAATAAGCAATTATATCTGGGACAGTATGGTATTTAAGTTGTATCTGATGCTCAATAAAAGGTCCTTGGTGCATTACACTTGAGTCCATGCACATCATACACTGCAAATGGAGCCCAATGTGGGGCATGAGCAGTCAGGAAGCTCATGAAGTCCGGACCCGTCAGCGCAGCCTGGGTGAACCAAGAACGGAGCAGAAAGAGGTGCAGTTTGCACCCATCATGTGAGCAGCCTGGGAACCCTGGGAGGTGGAATGTCTCGAGAGCAGAAACACAGCCTAGATGTGCTGCAGTGCATGATGTGCAAGGAGAACCACAAAGTCTCCAGGAAACTCCTAACAACTCTGTTAGAATGGATCCAGGATAAGGTACCTATCTTTCTGAAAGAAGGCCCATTTCAGCAAGAGGTGTGGGAAGATCTTGGAAATTGCCTTAAGGAGGCGATGGCAGATGGTGATGCAGCTGCAGTAAAATGTGTGACCACTTGGTGGCAGATGATGCTTACCCTGAAGGCGGCGGGGTGCCCCTCCAAGTGATAAGAGTGACCAGAAAGAAACACCACCACCGTGAGCACCACCACATGAGGGGGTGGCTGACCCCCCAAGTGATGATCCGTTTGGCCCTGGCCCTGAGGGCTTGGAGGAAGCACAACAGCTTCAAGCGTGGTGGAGACCTGTGACCTTCACCCATGACCAGGTCCTCAGCACAGTCATCACTAACGCACGGACAGTGGCGGATGTCACCATTGAGAAGGTTTACCCCATTGTAGCCCTGGAAATTAACACCAACGAATCTGTGCTCTAAACACCCCCGTCTGCCTCTCTCCCCCATTCCCCGGACCACTGAATGGAGACAAGTGTGTCTGATAAAAAAAAGGTAAAAAATGGCAATTGGTAGATTTAGAAGCCTGTGTTTTAGTATCGGGACTGGAGTTCAAATGTGAAGATGATGCCCTTAAGGCAAGCAAAGTTTGCCTTGATACCAAGAAGGGCGTGTGCCATTTTGAGATCAATCCATAGAGTAATAATAAAACTGCATTAGCTTATGCAGGGAAAAGATGTGTGTGTTTTAGACCAATGTGTAAATGCGTGCTAATTAGTGAAAATTATGACCAGACTGTGTTTAGTGACTCTAATACATGTGTTTGCAATGTAGTTATTGTAGTTATCCTGGTGCTGTTTATTTGCGGCTGACTAAAGACGACTTTGTGGTATTAAATAGGGAATTCTTATCGATGCAAGCTGCTCTGGCTGATTATTTAAATGAGATACATTATATAACCCCACGACATAAGCTGTTACGTTCCCTCTCTCAAATTACATTGCAGCCAAGGAACCGATGTGTTCCTGTTCCCATTAAAGGTGCACACACATTGTTTCTGGACGGATCAGGGAAAACACATAGAGCTTTGGTCATATGGAGACGAACAGACTCGTTATACTGGCAATCATCTATTTTAATGGTTGAAGGATTCACACAAACTGTTGAACTATCTGCCTTGCACGCCATTGAATTGCTTTCACCTGGACCACTCAATGTTGTTGCAGATTCTGCATATGTTGTAGGTATTGCTCAACACATTGAAGATGCAATGATAAAAGAGATCACTAACAAACAACTTTTTCCCTTGCTACTGAAATTAGCTACACTGCTTTAAAATTGTGTACCTTTATATTTCAAAATGGATATATGGTTGCATACTACTCTACCAGGACCAATAACTGAAGGGAATGCTATGGCAGATAAACTGACAATGGCAGCAGTATTGCCATGCAGTTTTGTGCAAGCCCCATTATCTCACAACTTCTTTCATCGAAAGACCTCTTCATGGCGTAAATAATTTCCTCTGTCCCAAAAGCAAGCCACGGAAATTGTCCGTGCATGCCCTGTCAACATATTACAGCAGTATCATCATATACAGGAGTGAACTTTTGAGGTTTAAAAGCTAATGAGTTGCGGCAGAGCCATGTCACACATATATGGAAATGGGGCCGACGGCGTTTTATGCATGTTAGCGTGGAAACCTTCTCAGGGGGTCTGGTAGCCTCTGCACATACGGGAAAAAAAGCACACAATGTGAAATGCCCCTGGTTAAGATGTTTTGCTGCTATGGGCCTTCTGAAAAGAATTTAAAATTATAATGGTCCTGCTTATGTTTCACAAACAATATCTATTTTACTACAACACTGGAGCATACAACATGTTAATGGAATATTGCATTCTCTCACTGGAAAAGCCATTATCGAATGTGTCCATGGGACTCTCATGGCTATGACACATAAACAAAAAAGAAGGAATCCTATGGACCGTGTTACTCCACAGGAACTGTTAGACAAAGTATTACATGTACTTAATTTTTTGAATCATTCTGATCATCACTTATTTGCAACAGCAGCTGCCCGACAATTGGGGAGGGTCCCTCCATTTGGGGCTCAGCCAAAGGTATGGTATAAAGAATGTGGGGAGTCGCAATGGACCGGCCCCACAGAACTAATAATGTTGGGAAGGGGATATGGATGTGTTCTTCTTCCCACAGGTCCTCGCTGGTTACCAGCAAAAACTGTAAAGCCTTACTTGATGACAGAGGAGTCACAGCCACAGGAGAATTGCAGCCAAGCACAGGAGTCGAAAACCAATGAGCCATTGGAGTGAATCATGAATCATTTTTCAACATTTGATGCAGTAGGGAATAGATGTGGTGATGTTTGCAGTTTTATTCTGTTATGTACATTGATCTTAACCTATATAATTAATAGTTTATGCTTTTATGTGCATTGATCTCAACCTATATAATCAGTATTTTATGCTTTTAACCTGTATGAGTAATATAGATGTGGAATATAGAATATTATGGATGTTTGTATGCGTGATGAGTATACCTATAACCTTCACGCAAATTTACTGGATTCATAATGGGATCCATCCCCTCCAATTGTGAATAATGGCATATGGATATAAAAAAAAAAAAAGAAAAGTTTCTCAATTATTGAATAAGAGCAACCATTCTGAGGCTAATTTGACCATTCTTCACACTCAGAAGGTTATGGTATGCATTTCACATCCGTGTGTGTTTTTATTGGTATCTAATCTGAGTATCACAAATTGTAATGTTTTGTTTTGTGTAACAAGTTACTACTAATCATAAAAAAGCGAAGAATGTGTATATGAATAAATATTATTATTAACATGAAGCATGTATTATGAATACATATGTCTTATATATATATGGACAAACATAATTATTAATATAAACATATATATAATGAATAAATATTATTATGAAACATATATTATGAATATATGAATAAATATAACTATTAATATAAAACATATACTATGAATACATATAGTTCATGAATATGAATATATATAAATAAAGTGTACATATATAAATAAGGTATATATATGGGTATGTATATGGAGATATGAAAAAATATACAATTCATATATGTAAATATATATATGAGAATATATATATGAAAATACATATGCAAATATATATATTCACATATAGAAATCATATATGAATAGATATGAATAGATATGTGAATATATATGAATAAATTTAATTACTCATGTAAATGAAATACGCAGTCCTAGATGAGTGCAAAAGCCTGAAGCCCAAATCAAGGCAGTTCATTTTTGTCAGCGGCCTGGCTAAACAAAACAGGGGGAGACGTGGCAGACGGTGCAGCTTGAGATGGAGCAGCGCTCTCCCATGACCTTGAAGGACCAGTGAATACTGGACCTCCCTTCGCTGTTCCCATGCAAAACTTACTGCAGGGAGTAATTGGAGATGGCACGGAGCCAGTTGATTACTGGCATCTGCAAGGCCACTAATGCATAGCTGATGGGATAACCTTGTGCATAATCAGTGAGACTGTTGGTTCATTTAGCAACCATCTTCACATGCTTTTCTCAAATAAGGAATTATATCCAGGACACTACGGTATATAAGATGTATTTGATGCTCAAGAGAAGGTCTTTGGTACATTACACTTGAGTCCATGCGCATCATATGCTGCAATCTGCCAACAACCTCTTCCTCTTCCTCCTTACATGTGTCATTTTGCCAGACAGCACACTCTCATTCCCAACCCCGTTAAGGGAGCATGAAACTCCACTGCCTGGCATTGGAATGGATACACATTTCTACAAAAGAAACATTGTTCCTTTCTGGGTGTGGCTTCAGAGGCTCCCTTCGTGTCCAGAGAGTGATGGAACGAATGAAAGGAAGGAATGGAAGGAAGAGTGATGAAAGTAATGGGAAAAAAGTAAGAAAAAAAGAATAACAATAAAAAAGGATACGAATAAAAAAAAAAGAAAAGATTAGGAAAAAGAGAAAGATAAAGGAAAAGAGAAAGGACAAGGGAAAGGAAAAGGAAGAGGAAAAGGAAAAGGAATAGAGAAAAAGAATGAGCAACTGTAGTTCAATATGAAAGGTTTTATAATAATCTATGACTGAATATGTGCTTGAAACTGCCGTGCATCAATTTCCTTCTGGCATCGAGACTGTGGAGTGAACAGCAGCAGACAGCCACAGTGACCCAGACTCTTGTGTCCACTCAACTGATCAACATCGGAAGGTCCCAAGGACCTGGGAGGCAGGTGGAGGGGGCTGATCGTGCCCCTCTCCTCAGCTCTGCTCAGGCCACACCTGGGCTCTTGTGTGCAGAAATATTGTGGGCTGCCCAGGACAAGAGGGACGTGGAACTTGCAGAGAGCGACCAGCTTAGTGCCACAAAGATGATGAAGGAACTGGAGCATCTATCTTATGAGGAAAGAGTAAGCGATTTGGGCCTGTTTATCCTGGAAAAGACAAGAGTGAGAGGGGAACTTATCAAGAGGTAAAAACAGCTGAGGGGAGGATGTAAAAAGGACAGGGCCAAACTCTCCTCAGTGGCGCACAGCAATAGCACAAGGGCTAAAGAGTACAAATTGCAACACAGTTTCAATGGATGCAAATTGCTACACACATTCAATGTGCATATGAGGAAGGGCTTTTTGACAGTTAGGGTGACGGAGCACTGGAAGCGTGTGTCCAACGAGGTTGTGCAGGCTCCTTCTTTGGAGCTCTTCCAAAGCCTCCTGGGTGTGATCCTCTGCAACGCGCTGTAGGGGTCCCTGCTTGTGCAGGTGGGGTTGGACTGATGATCTCGAGAGGTCCCTTCCAACGTCAACCCCTGTGTGACTGTGTGACTCGGGAGGGCTCCGCGGGCACCCAGGACGGCAGTGATGTTGGAAGGGCAGCGGTGGGGTTTTGTCAGGCTGTAAGGCCTCTTCTCCTGTGGCACCAAGTTTTTGCCATGAGCAGGTGGCAGATGGCCCTGCAGACGGCAGAGGGACAGAGCAGCCTCCATCGTGGTACCCAGCACAGGGACCTGCCTGTCAGCAGCCCATTTCTGCACCAGCTTCCTCCGGGGACACTGCCCCCCATGACGCGGTCCCTGAGCAGGTCCAGCCCTGCATCTCCAGAGCTCAGCCCTGCATCTCCAGGCCCCGTGTCCCTGGGGTGCGACAGCTTCCCTTTGCCTGTGGCTTGGGCATTGTGGGGACACGTTGTGTGCAGCAACTGGAGAGTTGAGAGCTGCCCCGCGGTGGGGCTGGGGCTTCTTCCCCTTTGCTCATCCCCAGGGCCACGTGTGAATGGAAGTGCCGGAAGGAATTTTTTGCTGTCCGTACCCTGCACCTGGTGCACACAGGGCTCCACACAGACACGTGCAGTGGGGATGCCTTTTGTGCCTGAGCTCGCTTGGAAAAAATACGCAACATATGAAAAATGATACAGGAATATATATTTAAACAACAGCAAAAAAGAATAACAATAACAACAATAACAACAACAATAACGACAACAACAACAGTAACAACAATATCAAAAATAATATAAACAATATCAACAACTAAGAACTACTGTGACACTACATAGAAAAAAATCCACAAAACAGTCCAGGGCTGGAATCCTCATGCCCAGCGCTTCCAGGGAGCAGCCAGAGTGAAGGGGAGCTTGGTCTGCAAGGGAAAAGGAGGCATCAGCAGGGCCGAGGAGCGGCTCGGGGGCTCCCGTGGAGCAGAGGCTCTTTGGCGGCTGCGCGGGCTCTTTGGCAGCAGCGCTGCTGTCATTGGTGCCCTGGCAGAGGCTTGGCGTGGCCAGCGCAGCCCAGAGGCCGGCAGAGGGGCTGAGGCAGCAGGTGCCCAGGCCTTGGGCGCTCCTGCGCCCTGTGCAGCTCTGCCCCGGCGCCGCGGCCCGCCAGAGCGCCCGCACACCTGGGCCAGGCTCCCGCGCGGCTGCTCCCCAAAGGCAGCGCGGAGCAGCGCCAAGGGGCCGGGCACAGCCCCAGCTCTGCCCGTGCAGCCGGCAGCAGGGGCCATACCTGGGGGCTGCAGCCAGAGCTCTCCCAATCCATCGGCTCCTCCTGGCTGCAGCCAACCAGGCCACTGCTCCCCACAATCTGGAAGGGAGCAGGAGACCTTGGTGGGGACGGTGCGTGGGGAAGAGGAAGGGCAAGGGCATCCAGTGGCTGCAAGGACTGTACCTGGCTGCTGCCGTAACTGAGCCACTCCATTGCCTCAGGCTGGTCCCCTGTGGGGCTCCCATTCGTGCATGGAGGCTGCAAGAGAGCAAGAGGCTTTTGCAGGACAGGTCCCAGAGCCGGTGCTCCCTGGTCCCCAGGACCTCTCTTCCTCATCTGGGAAACAGGAAAGAGGGAAGGGGCCAGGCCCAACCCCACCTCTTCTCATGCTGCCAGAAGGTGGGTCAATACCTGGATGTTGCAACTGGAGCTCTCCCACTCCATGGGCTCCTCACAACTGCAGCTGCCCAGGCCTTGGGCTGCCAGAGTCTGGAAGAGAGCAGGAGAGCTTGTGGGGACGGTCATGGTGGCAGCGCTGGCTCTGTGCATGGGGTCTCGTGTCCCCTGCGTGCGCGGGGCAGGCGGTGCACAGAGCCAGGGCGCCAGGCTCAGGCAGCAGCCACCGAGGCCTTGGCCACTCCTGGCCCTAGCGCAGCTCTGCCCCAGCGCCCAGGCCTGCCAGAGCTCCCTGCCACCTCCGCCACCAGCCCTGCGGCTGCTCTCGCAGAGCCAAGCGCCAGCCGTCCCCGCACAGCCTCTGCCTGCACGCACAGTACCTGCCCCGAGCATTCCCATTCCATCTCTTCAACGGGAGATTTGTCCATTTTTTTTAGTGTCCAGAGACTGCAAGAGAAAAGGAGTTGTGGTCGTTTGCAATTCTGAGCGCAGGGGGGGTCTCTATCCCAGAAGCCTCTTGGCGTCTCCATGCGTGGGAGCAGTGGGGCATGGAGCAGGCACTGCTGGACCTGCCTGCAGCAGGCTCCTTGCTCCTGGCAGACCCTTTAGCAGGTGGGGAGCCCAGGGTCAAGTGGAGGAGAGAAAAGGGCAATGTGAGAGGTGTGAGCACCAAGTGTCGCGCGGTGGCTTTGTGGCCTCCCCTGGGAGGCATCGCGCAGGCTGCCCTGCAGCCCCGCAGCTCCCCTGCATCTCATGGGCACCACGGGTGGCCCCTGGTGCTGCGCGGCCCTGCTGCTCACCTGGCCTTGCTGCTGCGTGGCCAGCACTGGGGCCACTGTGAGGCGCAGCCCTGGGAAGCATCCGTGTTCCCGTGGCAATAACTGCCCCTCTGGGATGTTCCACTGCTCCGTGGGGGGAGGAGGGCAGCGGCAGGGACCAGGGGGGCCGCCGTGAGGAAGGGTCTGCGTGTGCTGGACTCCCCCTGGCACTGCTGAGCCTGGCAGCAGAGAGCAGTGCGTGGCCTTGTGCTTGCTGGGTGCCAAGGAGGGCTCCTCACGCAGCCCCATGGTGCTGCTGGCGGCTGCCTGCCCAGAGGCTGGACTGCACTTGGGGCTCTGCTTACACCACTGCAAGCAGCGTTGAACGCCTTGATCTTTCTTCCCTGCTCTATTCCTGCACTTACAGCCCGATGGAATCAAAGTTGTTTTGTTTTCCATGGGCGAGACGTGTTCCTTGGCAGCGCAATGAGCGCCAAGGGCAGTTGTGCCCAGGGCCAGGTGTGCATGTCCTCAGCAGAGCCCTTGTGAGTTGGTGGTGGCCTGGGAGCCCCTGGTGCTGCTGGGCTCCTTCTCTTGTCCTGCCGTGCACCTTGCAGGCGCCATGTGCTGTGGCTGAGAGCAGCCTTGGTGCAGCTCCTGCACTGCTGCCCCTGCCACGGCTTCCTAGTGCTGCAGAGGGCAGAGCAGGCACAAATGTGCCCTCAGCAGCAGCAGGGACCTGCAGCTGCTGCAGCTCTGCCAGCACTGGGCTACAATGCTCACTTGCTAATGGAGATGATTTCCCAGCCTTTGAGTAAGGACAGGAAAGCCAAGGGCAGGTTGAGCAGGAGATCCCCCTCACGCAGAGGAAAATCCTCCAAAATCAAGCAGTGCAACCCCTGCACCGAAGTGCTGGAGCCCAGAGGAGCATCTTGCTGCTCGCCAAGCTTGCTTGCTGGCATGCCGAAAGGGGCTCCCGCTGGACAGAGTAACCTCCTTCCTGGTCCCCAGATCTTGGCATATCCCATGCCAACAGAAATGCTCTTAGCATCCCTGACATCACAAGCTCAGAAACAAGACCCTGCTTATCCAGTGTCACCTTTTTCTAATTAAAGACCAAACTTCGTAAATATATTTTAAAATTGCTGATTTTCCCAAGTATGGAAAAGCTGTGCTGTGCTTGCTGAAGCCAAGGTGCCTTCCCCCTTAACTCTATTGGTGCTGGGAGTGCAATTGCAGGCTGTGTTTGGCTCCAGTTTTATCTGGGGCAATGGGCCAGGGATTATAGACAAAGGGGATTTGTCCTCCTCTCCCTCTGCCTTCTCCTTCCCCAAACACTGTCTCAAAATACAGAATTGGGATCGTGTCAAACCCTGGTTGCTTTGGTTCCAGCAGCAATTCAGCAGCACATAAAGAGTTAATTTATGGCATGAGAGTTTTGCCATGTGTGAAGAGGCCACTTGGCTTTTACCGGAGGATCTCTAAGCCGTGCGCCTGTTCCTGTGCTGCTCACGGCGGCATCAGGGAGGCCGGTGCGCAGGACAGGAGCTGCTCCCTGGGGCAGTGCAGCCCCGCGGCGCAGGGGACAGGGACACTGCGCCCTGGGCACCTGTGCAGAGCAGGGGGGGTCTTTTCTCCCCTTTGGAAGCAGCTTGGGAAACAGCCAGATACAGGGGTGGAAAGCAGGTTTGGTTGAACTTCCCAGCAAGTGAACAAACTCCCAAGAGCTGAGCGCCTAGCTCTAGGTTAGGGGATCAAGTGCAGCACGGGCAGCTACCAGGACACGTAGCCCCTCCTCCCCCGCACACCTCAGCCCCAGCCCAGCGCCCTCCTGCCAGCAGCCCGTGTGCTTGCGGTGTGCTCCGCGAGCCGCCATGCCGGCCTCTTGTGCAAGCGCTGTGGCCTCCAGGGCCTCCGCTCCAAGGAGCCCCATCTCTATTGAAGCCATGGATGAGAAGCCCTGTGTCCCTGTCCACGTGGACGTCCATGGGAAGCCGTTGCTGTCCTTGGACAGCACAGGGATGCACTGCCCTCACCAAACAGAGTCCCCAAAAGGGGCCGCAGCACCCGCTCCCCACAGCCTCTGCAAGGGGCAGTGTGGGGCTGCTGCAGCAGCGCAGCAAGGTGTGCGGCCAAACGCACCCGTCTGCCAGCCAAGGCAGGCGCCCTCGCGCAGCGCCTCTCTGCACAAGCTCCGGGGCATGGCCTGGTACCAACTGCCGCCACCATGGTCAGGCCAAGCACGGGATGCAAATGCCACTCGTTCCTTCCCACCCATTTCAATTGCAGGGTTTGGTGACATTCCAGAAAAAAAAAACTTTTTGAGGAATTTGGGCTATAAGGGCAGGGAGGGAAGCAGGAAAAAAAGATCAAGACATTCAAGGCTGCTTGCAGGGGTGGAAGCAGAGCCCCAAGTGGAGCCCGGCCTCTGGGTAGGGCAGCCACCAGCAGCACCATGGGGCTGCGTGAGGAGCCCTCCTTGGCACCCAGCAAGCCCAAGGCCACGCACTGCTCTCTGCTGCCAGGCTCATCAGTGCCAGGGGGAGTCCAGCACACGCAGACCCTTCCTCATGGCGGCCCCCCTGGCCCCTGCCGCTGCCCTCCTCCCCCCACGCAGCAGTGGAACATCCCAGAGGGGCAGTTATCGCCACGGGAACACGGATGCTTCCCAGGGCTGCGCATCACAGTGGCCCCAGTGCTGGCCACGCAGCAGCAAGGCCAGGTGAGCAGCAGTCGGGCCCGCGCAGCCCCAGGGGCCACCGTGGTGCCCATGAGATGCAGGGGAGCTGAGGGGCTGCAGGGCAGCCTGCGCGATGCCTCCCAGGGGAGGCTCCAAAGCCACCGTGCTTGCGGTGGTTATGATTGCGGTGATTTTATGATTAATACTTACTTGTTACACACACAAAAAAATTACAATTTGTGATACTCAGATTAGATACTAATTAAAAAAAAAACGCATGGATGTGAAATGCGTATCATAACTTCTGAGTGTGAAGAATGGTCAAATTAGTCTCAGAATGGTTGCTATTAGTCAATAATTGAGAATTTTTTTTTTATCCATATGCCATTATTGTCAATTGGAGGGGATGGATCCCACTATGAATCCAGTAAAGTTGTGTGAAGGTTATAGGTATACTCATCACACATAAAAACATCCAGAATATTCTATATTGGATATCCATATTAATCATACAGGTTAAAAGCATAAACTACTAATTATATAGGTAGAGATCAGTGCAAATAAAAACATAAGTTGTTAATTATATAGGTTAAGATCCATGTACATAACAGAATAAAACTACAAACATCACCACATCTATTCCCTACTGCACCAAATGTTGAAAAATGATTCATGATTCACTCCAATGGCTCATTGGTTTTCGACTCCTGTGCTTGGCTGCAATTCTCCTGTGGCTGTGACTCCTCTGTCCTCAAGTAAGGCTTTACAGTTTTTGCTGGTAACCAGCGAGGACCTGTGGGAAGAAGAACACATGCATATCCCCTTCCCCACGTTATTAGTTCTACGGGGCCGGTCCATTGCGACTCCCCACATTCTTTATACCATATATTTCGTTGAGCCACAAATGGAGGGACCCTTCTGAATTGTTGGGCAGCTGCTGTTGTGCACGTGCTGTTGGGCACGGGAATTGCCGGCAGGCATTTGTCTGCTGCCCTGGGAATGCTGGAGGGGAAGTGTGAAGCAGAGCAGTGTTCCCTGGAGGGAGACACGAGCAGAGGGCTGGGCAGTGAGCTCAGCCCCGTGGCTGTGAGGGCAAGTGCTGGGAGCCCCCTTGCCTGCGTGCGTGACGCCTGCAGAGCCCAGGCGTGCGTGGTGCCCCCGTCGGCAGGAAGGCGCTGGGAAGCCCTTGCCCCACGCAGGTTGTTTGCAGAGAAGCTGCGGCTCCTCTGCCTCGCGACTGGGGCACCAGGGGCTGTCTTGGACAGTTCCTCTCTGGCAAGGTGTTTTGCAGCTGCTTGAAGGGACAGGCTGCCTGGAATCCTGTTGACCCCTGGAGGGGAAGGGGTCTCGCCTGCTTCCTGTCCTCCATTCAGAGTGAATTTTTCAACACTGCAGTACAAGGTCTGGTTGTGAGTGGTTGGGGTGAATGGAGGGGCTCCTGCACGCCTTTGGGTGTGCTCTGCGCATCCTGCTCAGAGCTTCGTCACATGGATAGGAACAGGTGAGGTGAATGTTCCCCTTTGCAGCCCCAGCTCCTCTTGCCCCATGGTGCAGGCAGTGGCCAGGAGAGCGCATGAGAAGGACCTGGGGTGCACAACAAGTTGAACAAGAGCCAGCAATGTGTCCTTGTGGCTGAGACAGCCCATGGTGCCTTGGACTGCAGTAGAAGAGCATTGGGAGGGGGTCGAAGGAGGGGATCCTGCCCCTCCTCAGGCCCTGGGGACGCCACATGTGCAGGGCTGCGACCAGCTGTTTGTTCCCCAGGACAGGAGGGACATGGAGCTACTGGGAAGAGTGCAGTGTAGGGCTCTGGAGATTATGAGTGGACTGGAGCGTCTTTGCTGTGGGAAAGTGGTTTGAGGAATTTAAGTAAGGGAGATGAATTACCTTAGGCTTGAGGAGAAAAGTATGTTGTTGGCAGTGACTGTGCGCAATGTTTGGGTGTTAGGGATGGCTTTTAATCAGTGTAATGTTGCTATGGGAAATGTGTGAGTAGCCGTGGTGCCTGTGCTGGGAAGGGATGAAAGGAAGCAGGGGCAATATTTGGAGGCTTCGCTAAGCGTGCAGTGGCTAGTGATTTTAGCTGTGAGGCCTGTCTTTTGTGGGAGGTGATTGAGCAGGGTGACCATGCTGGTAGCAAGGTGTGAGAATTGTGGTGTAATGGTTGGGAGGGAATGAAGCAGAGCAAGCAGGTGTTGTGAGGCTGCCCTCCTCACAGAGAGTGAAGGCTTTGTTCTGTCAGCCATTTACATATAAATCCCCCTTGCCGGTGCACATGTGCAGCATGAACAAAGAAATGTGTGAATGAAGCATGCAGCTTCCTGAATGCATGAATGAAGCATGCAGCAACATGAATGAAGGGCAGCATGAATGAAGGACTACCATCTCTACCTGAACTTTGGTGAAATCCTGGCTCCAGAATGACTTCTCAAGCAGACTCTCTTAAGCAACTCTGTGGAGGGGAGTTTGGGAGGTCTGCTTGACAACAGGACAGGCACGAGGCAGCAATGCGCCCTTGTGTCAAGGATGGCCAGAGGATGCTGGCCTGCACGAGGAGGAGTGTTGGCAGCAGGTGGAGGGGCTGATCGTGCCCCTCTCCTCAGCTCTGCTCAGGCCACACCTGGGCTCTTGTGTGCAGAAATATTGTGGGCTGCCCAGGACAAGAGGGATGTGGAACTTGCAGAGTGTGACCAGCTTAGTGCCACAAAGATGATGAAGGAACTGGAGCGTCTATCTTATGAGGAAAGAGTAAGCGATTTGGCTGTTTATCCTGGAAAAGACAGAGTGAGAGGGGAACGTACCAACAGGTACAATCAGCTGAGGGGAGGATGTAAAAAGGACAGGGCCAAACTCGTTCTCAGTGGCACCCAGCAATAGCCCAAGGGCGAAAGAGTACAAATTGCAACACAGTTGCAATGGCACAAATTGCAACACACATTCAATGTGCATATGAGGAAGGGCTTTTTGACAGTTAGGGTGACGGAGCACTGGAAGCGGGTGTCCAGCGAGGTTGTGCAGGCTCCCTCTTTGGAGCTCTTCCAAACCCTCCTGGTGTGATCCTGTGCAACGCGCTGTAGGAGTCCCTGCTTGTGCAGGAGGGGGTTGGACTGATGATCTTGAGAGGTCCCTTCCAACGTCAACCCCTGTGTGACTGTGTGACCCAAGGCGGCAGTGATGTTGGAAGGGCAGCGGTGGGGTTTTGTCAGGCCGTAAGGCCTCTTCTCCTGTAGCAGCGAGTTGTCACCATGAGCATCTGGCAGGTGGCCCTGCAGATGACAGAGCAGCCTCCATCGTGGTCCCCAGCACAGGGCCCTTCCTGCTGCATAACATTTCTGCACCAGCTGCCTCCGGGGACACTGCCCCCTGTGACATGGTCCCCAAGTGGGTCCAGCCCTGCGGGGCCCTGTGTCCCTAAGGGGCTCGTGGAGCTCAGCCCTGCATCTCCAGGCCCCGTGTCCCTGGGGTGCGACAGCTTCCCTTTGCCTGTGGCTTGGGACCTGCGGGGACACGTTGTGTGCGGCACCGGAGAGTTGAGAGTTGTCCCGTGGTGGGGCTGGGGCTTCTTCCCCTTTGCTCATCCCCAGGGCCACGCATGAATGGAAGTGCCGGAAGGAATTTTTTGCTGTCGCTCTCCTGAGTCTGGTGCACACAGGGCTCCAGACAGAGACGTGCGGTAGGGATGCCTTTTGTGCCTGAGCTCGCTTGGAAAAAAAAGCAACATATGAACAATGATACAGGAGTATGTATTTAAAAAAGACAAAAAAGAATAACAATAACAATAATGACAACAATAACAATAAGAATAACAACAACAATATTAAAAATATAAACAATATCAACAACTAAGAACTGCTGTGACACTACATAGAAAAAAATCCACAAAAGAGTCCAGGGCCGAAGTCCTCATGCCCAGCGCTTCCAGGCAGCAGCCAGGGTGAAGGGGAGCTTGGTCTGCAAGGGAAAAGGAGGCGTGAGCAGGGCCGAGGAGCAGCTCGGGGGCTCCCGTGGAGCAGAGGCTCTTTGGCGGCTGCGCGGGCTCTTTGGCAGCAGCGCTGCCGTCATTGGTGCCCTGGCAGAGGCTTGGCGTGGCCAGCGCAGCCCAGAGGCCGGCAGAGGGGCTGAGGCAGCAGGTGCCCAGGCCTTGGGCGCTCCTGCACCCTGTGCAGCTCTGCCCCGGCGCCGCGGCCCGCCAGAGCGCCCGCACACCTGGGCCAGGCTCCCGCGCGGCTGCTCCCCAAAGGCAGCGCGGAGCAGCGCCAAGGGGCCGGGCACAGCCCCAGCTCTGCCCGTGCAGCCGGCAGCAGGGACCATACCTGGGGGCTGCAGCCGGAGCTCTCCCAGTCCATGGGCTCTTCTTGGCTGCAGCCAACCAGGCTGCTGCTCCCCACAATCTGGAAGAGAGCAGGGGACCTTTGTGGGGGCGGTGCGTGCGAAAGGGGAAGGACAAGAGCGTCCAGTGGCTGCAAGGACTGTACCTGGCTGCTGCCAGAACTGAGCCACTCCATTGGCTCAGGCTGGTCCCCTGTGGAGCTCCCATTCATGCATGGAGCCTGCAAGAGAGCAAGAGGCATTTGCTGGGCAGGACGCAGAGCTGGCGCTCCTTGGTTCCCAGGACCTCTCTTCCTGATTTCAGAAAGAATAAAGAGGAAGGGGCCGAGATGAGCCCCAGCTCTCCTGATGCTGCCAGAAGCAGGGGCAATACCTGGATGTTGCAGCTGGAGCTCTCCCACTCCATGGGCTCCTCGCAACTGCAGCTGCCCAGGCCTTGGGCTCTGAGAGTCTGAAAGAGAGCAGGAGAGCTTGTGGGGACGGTCATGGTGGCAGCGCTGGCTCTGTGCGCGGGGCCTCGTGTCCCCTGCATGTGCGGGGCAGGTGGTGCACAGAGCCAGGGCACCAGGCTCAGGCAGCAGCCCCCGAGGCCTTGGCCGCTCCTGGCCCTGGCGCAGCTCTGCCCCAGCACCCAGGCCTGCCAGAGCTCCCTGCCACCTCTGCCACCAGCCCTGCGGCTGCTCTCGCAGAGCCAAACGCCAGCCGTCCCCGCGCAGCCTCTGCCTGCACGCACAGTACCTGAAATGAGCTCTCCCACTCCATCTCTTCAACTTCATCTTTTTCCATTTTTTTCACTCTACTGACTCTGCAATGGAATGGAAATGTTCACTTTTGCAGCATGAGCACCGTGTCGCACGGTGGCTTTGGTGCCTCCCCTGGGAGGCATCGCGCAGGCTGCCCTGCAGCCCCGCAGCTCCCCTGCATCTTGTGGGCACCACGGGTGGCCCCTGGTGCTGCGCGGCCCTGCTGCTCACCTGGCCTTGCTGCTGCGTGGCCAGCACTGGGGCCACTGTGAGGCGCAGCCCTGGGAAGCATCCGTGTTCCCGTGGCGATAACTGCCCCTCTGGGATGTTCCAGTGCTGCGTGGGGGGAGGAGGGCAGTAGCAGGGGCCAGGGGGGCCGCCGTGAGGAAGGGTCTGCGTGTGCTGGACTCCCCCTGGCACTGCTGAGCCTGGCGGCAGAGAGCAGTGCGTGGCCTTGGGCTTGCTGGGTGCCAAGGAGGGCTCCTCACGCAGCCCCATGGTGCTGCTGGTGGCTGCCTGCCCAGAGGCCGGGCTGCCCTTGGGGCTCTGCTTCCACCCCTGCAAGCAGCCTTGGATGCCTTGATCTTTCTTCACTGCTCCACTCCTGCCCTTACAGCCTGATGTACTTGAGAAAGTTTTGCTGTCCATGGTTGAGACGTGTTCCTTGGTAGTGTGTGCCTGTTGTGACTTTTTCAGATGTTAACCCTTTACTCACCCCTTCCATATGTATTGGTGGAGGGAGGAGGTTGAATAGTACAGGTGGATTAGCCTTGGCCTGGGGAAAAATGTAGCTGTTGCCATTTTCATATAATGCGTGGGTTTTGGGGAGAGCTTTTTAGTAGAGTAATGCTGCTACGGGGAATGTGTGAATAGCCGTAGTGCCTGTGCTGGGAAGGGATGCAAGGAAGCAAGGGCAGTATTTGGGTGCTTCCCTAAGCGTGCAGCGGCTGGTGATTTTTGCTTTGAGGCCTGTATTTTGTGGAGGGGAAAGAGCAGGGTGAGCATGCTAGTAGCAAGGTGTGAGAAGTGTGGTGTAATGGTTGGGAGGGAATGAAGCAGAGCAAGCAGGTGTTGTGAGGCTGCCCTCCTCATAGAGAGTGAAACTTTTGTTCTGAAGTCATGCTGCCTGGGACACAATTAAGCAGAATGACACTCTAAGTAGCAAACACTAAACAGACATGCTCTAAGAATCAAAAGGAATAAAGAGAGGAGAATGAAAGAAAGGACAGATATGGGCCTGGGTTGCCTTGGGAAATATGTGGTGGTCTTGGTGTGTGAGATGAAAGGCTTGTGATGCCTGTTTCCTGGGGAAGATACCTGAGTTATGTAACAGTCCTATATGTAAATGTAGGACTAGCAATATGCTAGACTCTCTCCATGCGTCTCTGAGCAAGTGCCCAGCAGCTATCCCTGTTCCTAGCAAGCAATCTCCAGTACTCCAGATGGGCCGTGTGTGGGTGAGGTCCTCCCCTCATGTACCCAGCCAGGAATCCCAGCTTCCCATCCCACCCTGGATAGGCACTTGCCTTCAGGAGCTTCCTCTGCACCCATCTCTCCAGCCTGTCCATGGCTCTCAGAAGGGCAGCCCAGAGCTCTGCTGTAGCAGCCATTCCTCCCACTTGTACATCACCATCCCCCTCGTGCAGGGGAAAACCCTCCAAAAGCAAGCAGCGCAATCCCTACACCAAAGTGCTGGAGCCGAGAGGGGCATCTTGCTGCTGGCCAAGCTTGCTTGCTGGCATGCCGCAAGGGGCTGCTGCTGGACAGAGAAACCTCCATCCTGGTCCTCAGATCTTGGCATCTCTCATGCCAACAGAAATGTTCTTCGCATCTCTGACATAGCAAGCTCAGAAACAAGAACCCTGCTTCGCCAGCATCACCTTTTTCTAATTAAAGACCAAACTTGGTAAATATATTTTAGGTGATTGACTTTCTCAAGGAAAACCTGTGCTGGGCTTGCTGAAGCCAAGGTGCCCTCTCCCATGATTCTGTTGGTGCTGGAAGTGCGATTGCAGGTTGAGTGTTTGGCTCCAGGTTTATCTGGGGCGATGGGCCAGGGATTATAGACCAAAGGAGAATTAACCTCCTCTCCCTCTGCCTTCCCCTTCCCCAAACACAGTCTCAGAACACAGAATTGGGATTGTGTCAAACCCTGGTTGCTTTGGCTCCAGCAGCAGTTTAGCGGCACCCGAAGAGTTAATTTATGACGTGAGAGTTTGGCCATGTGTGGAGAGGCCACTTGGCTTTTAGCAGAGGATCTCTAAGTCGTGCACCTGTTCCTGTGCTGCTCACAGCGGCATCGGGGAGGTCGGTGCGCAGGGCAGGAGCTGCTCCCTGGCGACAGGGGGACAGGAACATTGTGCCCTGGGCACCTGTGCAGAGCAGGGGGGTCATTTCTCACCTTCAGAAGCAGCTTGGGAAACAGCCAGATACAGGAATGGAAAGTAGGTTTTTGTGGACTTCCCCACTAATGAGTAAATTCCCAAGAGCTGAGTGCCTAGCTCTAGGTTAGGGGATCAAGTGCAGCACGGGCAGCTACCAGGACACGTAGCCCCTCTTCCCCCGCACACCTCAGCCCCAGCCCAGCGCCCTCCTGCCAGCAGCTCGTGTGCTTGCGGTGCGCTCCGCGAGCCGCCGTGCCGGCCTCTTGTGCAAGCGCTGTGGCCTCCAGGGCCTCCGCTCCAAGGAGCCCCATCTCTATTGAAGCCATGGATGAGAAGCCCTGTGCCCCTGTTCACGTGGACATCCATGGGAAGCCGTTGCTGTCCTTGGACAGCACAGGGACACGCTGCCCTCACCAAGCAGAGTCCCCACAAGGGGCCACAGTGCCCATGCCCCATGAACTCTTCAAGGGCCAGTGTGGGGCTGCTGGAGCAGCGCAGCAAGGTGTGCGGCCAAACGCACGCGTCTGCCAGCCAAGGCAGGCGCCCTCGCGCAGCTGCTCTCTGCACGAGCTCCAGGGCATGGCCTGGTACCAGCTGCCGCCACCACGGCCAGGCCAAGCCCGGGATGCAGCTGCCACTCGTTCCTTCCAACCCGTTTCACTTGTAGGGTTTTGGTGACATTCCGGAAAAAAAATACTTTTTTGAGGAAATTGGGCTATAAGGGCAGGAGGGAAGCAGGAAAGAAAGATCAAGACACTCAAGGCTGCTTGCAGGGGTGGAAGCAGAGCCCCAAGTGGAGTCTGGCCTCTGGGCAGGCAGCCGCCAGCAGCACCATGGGGCTGCGTGAGGAGCCCTCCTTGGCACCCAGCAAGCCCAAGGCCACGCACTGCTCTCTGCTGCCAGGCTCATCAGTGCCAGGGGGAGTCCAGCACACGCAGACCCTTCCTCACAGCGGCCCCCCTGGTCCCTGCCGCTGCCCTCCTCCCCCCACGCAGCACTGGAACATCCCAGAGGGGCAGTTATTGCCACGGGAACACGGATGCTTCCCAGGGCTGCGCCTCACAGTGGCCCCAGTGCTGGCCACGCAGCAGCAAGGCCAGGTGAGCAGCAGGGCCGCGCAGCACCAGGGGCCACCCGTGGTGCCCACAAGATGCAGGGGAGCTGCGGGGCTGCAGGGCAGCCTGCGCGATGCCTCCCAGGGGAGGCCACAAAGCCACCGCGCGACACGGTGCTCATGCTGCAAAAGTAAACATTTCCATTCCATTGCAGAGTCAGTAGAGTGAAAAAAATGGAAAAAGATGAAGTTGAAGAGATGGAGTGGGAGAGCTCATTTCAGGTACTGTGCGTGCAGGTAGAGGCTGTGCATGGACGGCTGGCGTTTGGCTCTGCGAGAGCAGCCGCAGGGCTGGTGGCAGAGGTGGCAGGGAGCTCTGGCAGGCCTGGGTGCTGGGGCAGAGCTGCGCCAGGGCCAGGAGCGGCCAAGGCCTCGGGGGCTGCTGCCTGAGCCTGGCGCCCTGGCTCTGTGCACCGCCTGCCCTGCGCACGCAGGGGACACGAGGCCCCGCACACAGAGCCAGCGCTGCCACCATGACCATCCCCACAAGCTCTCCTGCTCTCTTTCAGACTCTCGGAGCCCAAGGCCTGGGCAGCTGCAGTTGCGAGGAGCCCATGGAGTGGGAGAGCTCCAGCTGCAACATCCAGGTATTGCCCCTGCTTCTGGCAGCATCAGGAGAGCTGGGGCTCATCTCGGCCCCTTCCCTCTTTATTCTTTCCGAAATCAGGAAGAGAGGTCCTGGGAACCAAGGAGCGCCAGCTCTGCGTCCTGCCCTGCAAATGCCTCTTGCTCTCTTGCAGGCTCCATGCATGAATGGGAGCTCCACAGGGGACCAGCCTGAGCCAATGGAGTGGCTCAGTTATGGCAGCAGCCAGGTACAGTCCTTGCAGGCACTGGACGCCCTTGTCCTTCCCCTTTCGCACGCACCGGCCCCACAAAGGTCCCTTGCTCTCTTCCAGATTGTGGGGAGCAGCAGCCTGGTCAGCTGCAGCCAAGGAGAGCCGATGGATTGGGAGAGCTCCGGCTGCAGCCCCCAGGTATGGTCCCTGCTGCCGGCTGCACGGGCAGAGCTGGGGCTGTGCCCGGCCCCTTGGCGCTGCTCCGCGCTGCCTTTGGGGAGCAGCCGCGCGGGAGCCTGGCCCAGGTGTGCGGGCGCTCTGGCGGGCCGCGGCGCCGGGGCAGAGCTGCACAGGGCGCAGGAGCGCCCAAGGCCTGGGCACCTGCTGCCTCAGCCCCTCTGCCGGCCTCTGGGCTGCGCTGGCCACGCCAAGCCTCTGCCAGGGCACCAATGACGGCAGCGCTGCTGCCAAAGAGCCCGCGCAGCCGCCAAAGAGCCTCTGCTCCACGGGAGCCCCCGAGCTGCTCCTCGGCCCTGCTCACGCCTCCTTTTCCCTTGCAGACCCAGCTCCCCTTCACCCTGGCTGCTGTCAGGAAGCGCTGGGCATGAGGACTCCGGCCCTAGAATATTTTGTGGATTTTTATGTATGTAGTTTCACAGTAGTTTTGATTGTTTTTGATATTTTTATATTGTTATTGATATTGTTGTTGTTACTCTTATTAATATTATTGTTGTTATTGTTATTCTTTTTTTTTCTTCTTTAAATATATATTCCTGTATCATTGTTCATATGTTGCGTGTTTTTTCCAATCGAGCACAGGTGCAAAAAGTATCCCCACTGCAGGTGTGTCTGTGGAGCCCCAGGATTTCAGGCACCAGGGGCAGGGGGCAACATTAAAAAGGTCCCTCTGGGACTTCCCTTCACACGTGGCCCTGGGGATGTCCAAAGGGGAAGGAGCCCCAGCCCCACCGCGGGGCAGCTCTCCACTCTCCGGGTGCCACACACAACGTCTCCCCGCAGGGCCCAAGCCACAGGCAAAGGGAAGCTGTCGCGCCCCAGGGATACAGGGCCTGGAGATGCAGGGCCGAGCTCCACGAGCCCCTGGGGGACACAGGGCCCCGCAGGGCTGGGACACGCTTAGGGACTGTGTCGTATCGGGCAGTGTCCCCGGAGGCAGCTGGTGCAGAAATGGGCTGCTGCTAGGAAGGGCCCCGTGCTCGGGACCAAGATGGAGGCTGCTCTGTCCCTTGCCAGCCCCAGGAACAGCGATCAGGTCATCAAGGAAGGTCCTGCAGCTGCACGGTGGCTCTGTGAAGGGCCCATTTGCTCTGCTCATACTGTGTGACACTCATGTCCTGCCTACAGCCCTTCCCAGCCTTTCCGTGGCCTGAGCCGCCTGCCATTTCCAGCACAAAGAGCTCCAGGAAGGCCCGTGCTGAGCACTGCATGTGAGCGCTGGGCCGGAGGAGCTGCCCTTGCCAAGGGGCCCTCCCTGTGCGCAGGGCTCAGAGCGCAGCAAAGCAAGCTGCAAGCTCCCTGCCACGCAGAGAAGGCAGGAGCTGCCAAGAGCAGGGCCCCGCGCTGCAGGGCCGCACGAGGGCAGAGCGTCTCCCACAGCTGCTCTCTGCCCTGCACCAGCTTCCAGAGGCACCTTTGTCGCCAGGGTGCAGCTGGGCCCTGCGTGCAGCAGCCGCCCAGGTGTCCACATGCAGGGGGAAGGTGTCCTTCCCTCAGCACCACAGAGAACACGTTGGCCCCATCCTCTTTACATTCTCCCCTCAGCTAGCTGTACATGTGGAGAAGATCCCCTCTCAATCTTCTCGCTTAGTCTTTGCTCATAAGAGAGAAGCTCAAGGCCCTTAATCACACGGTCACCTTCCGTATGGAACTGGTCGGCTCTGGGCTCCTGGCTCTGGAGAGCCCGGGAGAGGTGAAACGGCCTCCCAGGCCCTTGGGGCCCTTCCGATGTTGACCAGCTGAGTGGACACAAGAGTCTGGGTCACTGTGGCTGTCTGCTGCTGTTCACCCCTCAGTCTGGATGCCAGGAGGAAATTGATGCATGGCATCACACATGCATGGCATGACATATTCAGTCATAGATTATTATAAAAACCTTCATACTGAACTATGGTTGCTCATTCTTTTTCTCTATTCCTTTTCCTTTTTCTTTTCCTTTCTCTTTTACTTTTTCTTCTTTTCCTTTTCCTTGTCCTTTCTCTTTTCCTTTCTCTTTCTCTTTTTCCTATTCTTTTCTCTTTTTTATTCGTATCCTTTTTTATTGTTTTTCTTTTTTTCTTCCCTTTTTTCCATTACTTCCATTACTCTTCCTTCCATTCCTTCCTTTCATTTGTTCCATCACTCCCTGGACACGAAGGGAACCTCTGAAGCCACACCCAGAAAGGAACAATGTTTCTTTTGTAGAAATGTGTATCCATTCCAATGCCAGGCAGTGGAGTTTCTTGCGCCCTTCTGGAGTTGGGAATGAGAGTGTGGTGTCTGGCAAAACCAGACATGTAAGGAGAAACAGAAGGAGGTTGTTGGCAGATTGCAGCATATGATGCACATGGACTCCAGTGTAACGTACCAAGGACCTTCTCTCGAGCATCAAATACAATTTATATACCGTACTGCCCCTGATATAATTCCTTATTTGCAAAAAGCATGTGAAGATGGTTGCTAAATGAGACAACAGTCTAACTGATTACACACAAGGTTATCCCAACCCCTATGGATTTGTGGCCTTGCAGATGCCAGTAATCAGCTGGCTCCGTGTCATCTCCAATTACTCCCTGCAGTAAGTTTTGCATGGGAACAGCGAAGGGAGGTCCAGTATTCACGGTTCCTTCAAGGTCATGGGAGAGCGCTGTTCCATCTCAAGCTGCACCATCTGCCACGGCTCCCCCTGTTTTGTTTAGCCAGGCCGCTGACAAAAGGAGCTGCCCTGATTTGGGCTTCAGGCTTTTTCGCTCTTCTCATCTAGGCCTGCATATTTCATGTATATGAGTAATTATATTTCTTCATATATATTCATATATATATTCATATCTATTCATACATGAATAATTTTTTCATATATGAATAAATATATATATTTCATATACATTTTCTCATATATATATTTTCATATATGAATTATATTTTTTCATATATCCATATACATACCCAAATATATATATTATATGTATGTATACTTCTATGCTTGTATTTATTTATATATATTCATATTCATGAACTATATATGTTCATAGTATATATGTTTTACAGTAATTATTATATTTGTCAATATATATAAAACATATATATTCATAATATACATGCTTCATATTAATAATAATATTTATTATTTATTCATATATACATTCTTCCCCTTTTTTATGATTAGTGCTTGTTACACAAAACAAAGCATTACACTTTGTGATACTCAGATTAGATACTAATAAAAACACACATGGATGTGAAATGCATACCATAACCTTCTGAGTGTGAAGAATGGCCTAATTAGCCTCAGAATGGTTGCTATTAGTCAATAATTGAGAAACGTTTCTTTTTTAAAAAAAAAATCCATATGCCATTATTGTCAATTGGAGGGGATGGATCCCATTATGAATGCAGTAAATTTGTGTGAAGGTTGTAGGTATTCACTATCTCATCTCATAGGATTCACTCATCACACATAAAAACATCCATAATATTCTATATTGGATATCCATATTAATCATACAGGTTAAAAGCATAAACTACTAATTATATAGGTTGAGATCAATGCACAGAAAAGCATAAACTATTAATTATATAGGTTAAGATCAATGTACATAGCAGAATAAAATTGCAAACATCACCACATCTATTCCCTACTGCACCAAATGTTGAAAAATGATTCATGATTCACTCCAACGGCTCATTGGTTTTCGACTCCTGTGCTTGGCTGCAATTCTCCTGTGGCTGTGACTCCTCTGTCGTCAAGTAAGGCTTTACAGTTTTTGCTGGTAACCAGCGAGGACCTGTGCTGTTGCCGTTCAAAGCAGCGCGGCGACCTGGTTCAGGAACAGCACGGCGACCACCCCCAGGCCGCTCGGGCCATCAGCTCGCTGACACCAGTGTGGTGGACGGCAAATGGCGTTTATTGATGGGCAACAAGGTGTTATATAGCTAAGGTTTACAACGTCACATCCGTCTGCTTACATCATAAACTAACACTGTTGGCTATTAGGGGCCCTACCTTTCTGTACAGCGCGATATCTTCCGGCCGCCAGACCCTAACTATCTGCAACATTTCCCCCCTCCCTATGCATAACAAAAGTAGCTAAAATATCTTATTCTTACATATTCTTATCTTATTCTAATTACTTATTCTCATTATTATCTTATTCTTATTACTATCTTATTATTATCTTATTGTGATCAATTATTCTAATTATTATCTTACTCTTACTTATTGTCATTATTACCTTATCCTTATTACTTACTCTTATTATTATATTACTCTTACTTATTCTTATATTATTCTATTCTTATAGTTTATAACAATCTTAAAATTATATATCATAAACTTGACATAAAAACATAAGGCACAAAGAAAAAGGCACGTAGAAGGTAGGGGATGACAGGTAATACCGCGGTATAGGAATAGGGTGTACCTTGGGATAACTTGGGGATAATACTGAGTGGATATATTCTTAAAGCAGTTGTCGGTGTTCTACTAACATGATGTTAACCTTCTCTAGCCGACTCTTGACAAACGGCATGAGCTTATTCAATATACAGGGTCCAAAGATCAGTGTCATCATGATCATTGTGATCAGCCCTATCAAGGTGGATATCAGGGTGGTTAACCACGGCGAACCGGTGAACCAATTTTCGTACCAGCTGCGTTTGGAACAGGGTTCAATGGGTGCTGGTTGGCAAGGCGTGGCACTGAAAATTGGTGGCCCTGTAGTTACTTTTGTACTAATTACTCGAGATTGTTCCATCTGTTCAAGTACTCATTTAAAGGGCTGATGTGACTCTACCTGTCCTATAGTGACAAGCTCCAAAATTTAGATCACACAAAGGCATCGCGGCCCCCTCTTGCGGAGGCTGTTTTGTTGTTTTCTGGATTTGGTCGGCGTGGAACTCACAGGCTCGGGCGGGACGCCTGTCACCGGGGCGTCCGATGATCCGGTCCTGTGAACAGAAACTCACAATTTTCATTAGTTTTATTTTGAAGGTCTGGTTTAATAGACTTAAGCGGGCACCACTTGACTCTGCCATCTTTCCTGACAGTGACCTTTGGGTCGATCTTGGCATGGGGGGAGCGCTGCCAGCGAGTCCCCCAGCCAAGGGCAGTTTACTGCAACGTGGCCGGCCTGGCCACATTTAGAACATCCCATTACGTTGGCTATTGCGGCGTGAACAGCCACCTGAACTGGGGTCAGATGCTCTTCCTTTGCAACATGCTTAATCATGTCTGCGATACTTGACCCCGCCGGCAATGATCGCAGGATTTCTTTGGTTGCCGAATTGCATTGTTGGCGTAAACATTCCGCTACGACCGGGCCTTTTGCCTCCGTGGGCAGGGACGAAGAGTCGACCGCTGCTTGGAGACGATCTACAAATTGTGTAAAGCTCTCACTTTCACTTTGCTTTATTGAGGACCATGGCGATGGTCTGGCAACAACTCTACAGGCTGTGCGAATGGCTTCTCTGGCCGCACGAGTAGTTGTCATAACTTCATGGGCCCGCAGGCCATGGGCCTGCGCCTGGGGGGTGATCATTGTTGGATCTGCACCCATTAACCGCTGCAGGCTGGAGCCGTGTAATGGATGATCTGCCCCAGTTACTTGGGCTAAACATTTTGTATAGTTGTCTTCCCATTCTTGTTTGAAAACGATCATCCCTGCTCCATCAAAGATTAGCCTACAAGTTTGTTTTATATCGAACAGGAGCATATCGTCCCCCCCGAAGATACCATCTATGAGGGTCGAGACCATGGCAGAATTAATCCCTTTATCCGCAATTGCTTTAACAATCGTTTGCACATCCTTAGGGTTTATCAGCGAGTGGACCCTCTGTCCCGCCTCTGTCACCCGGACCGGGAACGCTAGCGCGGCTGATGGGGCCCAGTCGGCACATGCGATCTTTATTTCCTTCCAGTCCGTGAGAGGGGTTTCTCCCCTTCGCGGTTTTTCTTTAATTCGGATGGGAATATTTTGGCTCTTAGCTCTGTTTACCTTCATTTCCTCCTCCCTTAAGTTTGAATCAGTTGTGACCCACTCGTCCTCACTAGTGTCTGATCCGCAGTCGGAACTCGACTGACTGGTCACTTCCGGGCTCCGGTACTTTCTCGTTGGGCTCCGGCCCCGCCTACTTCCATCCCGCCCACTTCCGTTGCGGGCGGGCTGTTCCCCCCTCCTTGGCTCGCCCCGCCTCCTACTCACAGAGGTGTTTTGTGAAATGGCCGCTCTGATCGGTTCTCAGCGCCTCACTCGGGCCTCCCTCACCTGGCCGGTCACCCGAACCACCTTTCTCCTCCTTGTTGTCCTCCTCTCTTGTTTATCTAACGGTTCCTGTCTGTTCCCGCCAGGAGCATCCTTGCCCCGACCTTCCCCTTGGGGCTCAGCGCCATTTTGGGGGGCATAGGGTGGTGGCCTGGCCCAGGTGTCTCCATGGTCTGACTTCTTTTCGATATTTCTGGCTTCCTCGGCTAGCTCGCCCCAAACAGATTTCGGCTGTTTTTGCTCCTCTGTAAGCGGGACGGGGTTCAGGAATTGAGGGGATGTATCGTCCTCTTGCAGATCTTTAGGCTCAGCAGAATTGCCATCATCTGCGGGGTGCAAAGTCTGTGCGGCTGCCCCGACTCCCATTTTCGGGGTGGCCAACAAACAGTCCTTTACCGCCACCCAGGTCTCCTGCTCCTTTATAGCCTTCTGCAACGCCTGTACAAATTTTCCCCAAGCCTTAAGGTTTTTCCCACAACCCGAAGACATCGTCTCCTTGGCCAACGCCTTAGTACATTTGTCCCACACTTTAGGGACACACTTCAGGGACTTCAGAATATCCACCGGTTGGTCTATAACCTTAATTTTTAAAAGCCTGGCAACAGCGAGAGTAAAATCTTTTGGCTTACAATCAATCCCCCAATATTTATGTAATTGCGATACGACTTTCACAAGGGCTTCCATCCTCCTTGTTGCTCTGGTAGCGTCCTCCCCGCTGGGCTGGTCCTGCCGCTCCGGCCGCCGTTCACCCGTCCAGGCGATGATTCCCGGGTTTCGGCACCACTTGTTGCCGTTCAAACGGCGCGGCGACCTGGTTCAGGAACGGCACAGCGACCACCCCCAGGCCGCTCGGGCCATCAGCTCGCTAACACCAATGTGGTGGACGGCAAATGGCGTTTATTGATGGGTAACAAGGTGTTATATAGCTAAGGTTTACAACGTCACATCCGTCTGCTTACTTCATGAACTAAACGCTATTGGCTATTAGGGGCCCTATCTTTCCGTACAGCGCGATATCTTCCAGCCGCCGGTACCCTAACTATCTGCAACAGGCAGTTATCAAAGAAGCAAATTTTAAAGCCATGTTATAGTGATACAAAAAGTCAGTAAACAGAAAGGACAGCAACAAGAAATGGATGAGCCAATTAGCTACAAGTAATTTATATTTATTCATTAACTGAAAAGAGCAACAGCAACTGGGTTAGCAGCCAACATAAGGGTCATGGCCTGAGCTACTTACTGGTGTGCGTTGTGTGCGGCACCCGGAGAGTTGAGAGCTGCCCCGCGGTGGGGCTGGGGCTTCTTCCCCTTTGGGCATCTCCAGGGCCATGTGTGAATGGAAGTCCCAGAGGGACCTTTCTGCGGTTGCTCCCCTGCCCCTGGTGTGTGAAATCCCGGGGCTTCACACACACACCTGCAGTGGGAATTTTTGTGCCTGAGCTTGATTGGAAACAACATGCAACATGTGCACAATGATAGAGGAATATATATTTAAACAACAACAACAAAAAGAACAACAACAGGAACAAGAATTACATTAACAACTATAATATTAAAAAGAATATTAACAGTATAAACAAGAACAAATTGTATTATGAAACTATGTGAAGAAAAATCTGAATAAAAAAGAGGTTATGGACTAATTCCATCTTCCTTAGCATTCCCTTGCAGCAGCCAGAGTGAAGGGGAGCTTGGCCTGCAAGGGAAAAGGAGGCGTGAGCAGGGCCGAGGAGCGGCTCGGGGGCTCCCGTGGAGCAGAGGCTCTTTGGCGGCTGCGCGGGCTCTTTGGCAGCAGCGCTGCCGTCATTGGTGCCCTGGCAGAGGCTTGGCGTGGCCAGCGCAGCCCAGAGGCCGGCAGAGGGGCTGAGGCAGCAGGTGCCCAGGCCTTGGGCGCTCCTGCGCCCTGTGCAGCTCTGCCCCGGCGCCGCGGCCCGCCAGAGCGCCCGCACACCTGGGCCAGGCTCCCGCGCGGCTGCTCCCCAAAGGCAGCGCGGAGCAGCGCCAAGGGGCCGGGCACAGCCCCAGCTCTGCCCGTGCAGCCGGCAGCAGGGACCATACCTGGGGGCTGCAGCCGGAGCTCTCCCAATCCATCTGCTCTTCTTGGCTGCAGCCGACCAGGCCGATGTTCCCCATGGTCTGAAAGAGAGTAGGAGACCTTGGTGGGGACAGTGTGTGGGGAAGAGGAAAGACAAGAGCGTCCAGTGACTGCGGGGGTTGTACCTGGCTGCTGCCATAACTTTGCCACTCCAATGGCTCAGGATAATCTCCTGAAGAGCCCCCATCCACGTATGGAGCCTGTAAAGAGAGATAGAGGCGTTTGCAAGGCAGGTCCCAGAGCTGGGGATGTCTGGCCCCCAGGCCCCTCTTCCTGCAGCCAGAAGTGGGAAAGTGAGTCCAGGCCCACACCTGGATCTCCCGGTACAGACAGCTGCAGCGGCAATACCTGTAGGGTGCAGTTGGAGCTCTCCCACTCCATAGGTTCCTCTATGTCTAAGCCGACCAGGCCTTGAGTGCCGGGAGTCTGGAAGGAGAGCTTGTGGGGACGGTCATGGTGGCAGCACTGGCTCTGTGCGTGGGGCCTCGTGTCCCCTGCGTGCGCGGGGCAGGCAGTGCACAGAGCCAGGGCGCCAGGCTCAGGCAGCAGCCCCCGAGGCCTTGGCTGCTCCTGGCCCTGGCGCAGCTCTGCCCCAGCACCCAGGCCTGCCAGAGCTCCCTGCCACCTCTGCCACCAGCCCTGCGGCTGCTCTCGCAGAGCCAAGCGCCAGCCGTCCCCACGCAGCCTCTGCCTGCGCGCACAGTACCTGCACAGAGCTCTCCCACTCCATCTCTTCAATGGGAGAGTTGTCCATTTTTTTTTAGTGTTCAGAGACTGCAAGAGAAAATCAGTTGTTGTCATTTGCAATTCTGAGAGCAGGGAGGGTCTCTGTCCCAGGAGCCTCTTGGCGTCTCCATGCACGGGAGCAGTTGGGCACGGAGCAGGCAGTGCTGGGCCTGCCCGCAGCAGCCTCCTTGCCCCCGGCAGCCCTTTTGACAGGCAGGGAGCCCAGTGGCAAGTGGAGGACAGAGAAGGGCAATGTGAGAGGTGTGAGTGCCAAGTGTCGCACGGTGGCTTTGTGGCCTCCCCTGGGAGGCATCGCGCAGGCTGCCCTGCAGCCCCGCAGCTCCCCTGCATCTTGTGGGCACCATGGGTGGCCCCTGGTGCTGCGCGGCCCTGCTGCTCACCTGGCCTTGCTGCTGCGTGGCCAGCACTGGGGCCACTGTGAGGCGCAGCGCTGGGAAGCTTCCGTGTTCCCGTGGCGATAACTGCCCCTCTGGGATGTTCCACTGCTCCGTGGGGGGAGGAGGGCAGCGGCAGGGCCAGGGGGGCCGCCGTGAGGAAGGGTCTGCGTGTGCTGGACTCCCCCTGGCACTGCTGAACCTGGCAGCAGAGAGCAGTGCGTGGCCTTGGGCTTCCTGGGTGCCAAGGAGGGCTCCTCACGCAGCCCCATGGTGCTGCTGGTGGCTGCCTGCCCAGAGGCCGGGCTGTACTTGGGGCTCTGCTTCCACCCCTGCAAGCAGCCTTGGATGCCTTGATCTTCCCTGCTCCTCTCCTGCCCTTACAGCCTGATGGACTCGAGGAAGTTTTGTTTTCCATGGTGGAGACATGATCCTTGGTAGTGCAATGAGCGCCAAGGGCAGTTGTGCCCCGGGGCCAGGCGTGCATGTCCTCAGCAGAGCCCTTGTGAGTTGGTGGTGGCCTGGGACCCCCTGGTGCTGCTGGGCTCCTTCTCTTGTCCTGCCATGCACCTTGCAGGCGCCATGTGCTGTGGCTGAGAGCAGCCTTGGTGCAGCTCCTGCACTGCTGCCCCTGCCACGGCTTCCTAGGGCTGCAGAGGGCAGAGCAGGCACAAATGTGCCCTCAGCAGAAGCAGGGACCTGCAGCTGCTGCAGCTCTGCCCAGCACTGGGCTACAATGCTCACTTGCTAATGGAGGTGCATTCCCAGTCCTTGGGTAAGGACAGGAAAGCCAAGGGCAGATGGAGCAGCAGGTCGTCGCGGTCCCGTCAGGGGTTTCCCTCACGCAGAAGGTAGCCCTCCAAAAGCAAGCAGCACAACCCCTGCCACCAAAGTGCTGGAGCCCAGAGGAGCATCTTGCTGCTGGCCAAGATTGCTTGCTGGCATGCCGCAGTGCCCCTGCGAGGCAGAGCGCAGCTGCTGGGAAGGGGCTGGTGCCAGAGGTGCGCGGAGGGCTCTGGGTGGCTCCCAAGCAGCCGCAGGGCTGGTGGCACGGGGAATTGCCGGCAGGCATTTGGCTGCTGCCCTGGGAATGCTGGAGGGGAAGTGTGAAGCAGAGCAGTGTTCCCTGGAGGGAGGCGCGAGCAGAGGGCTGGGCAGTGAGCTCACCCCCATGGCTGTGAGGGCAAGTGCTGGGAGCCCCCTTGCCTGCGCGCGTGACGCCTGCAGAGCCCAGGTGTGCGCAGTGCCCCCAGTGGCAGGAAAGGCGCTGGGAAGCCCTTTCCCCACGCAGGTTGTTTGCAGAGAAGCTGCGGCTCGTCTGCCTCGCGCCTGGGCCACCAGTGCTGTCTTGGACAGTCCCCTCTCTGGGAAGGTGCTTTGCAGCTGCTTGAAGGGACAGGGCTGCCTGGAATCCTGCTGACCCCTGGAGGGGAAGGGGTCTCGCCTGCTCCATGGCCTCCATTCAGAGTGAATTTTTCAACACCGCAGTACAAGGTCTGGTTGCAAGTAGTTGGGGTGATTGGATGGGCTCCTGCATGCTCTGCGCATCCATCTCAGAGCTTTGTTGCATGGATAGGAACAGGTAATCTGAATCTTCCTCTGCTGCTTCTTCACTTTCTTTCTATGCTCTGAAAGTCTGGACATTCCTGGCAGGATGATAGGTGGGAGCTTTGCTCTTGACTTACTCAGTTTGGATTCTCCCAGAGGAGTTGTCTTTCCTTCTGGCCTTTCATGGTCCTGCCTTGCATTGCTCCCTTCCCTGGGGGAGGGCTCTTTTGCCACCCGCCTTGCACAGTTCTCTGCTGAAGCTGCTGTAGTCAGAGGCCGGCCAGGCTGCTCAATGGGTACAAACTGCGACACACTTTCAATGTGCTTATGAGGAAGCGCCTTTTGACTGTTAGGGTGACAGAGCACTGGAAGCGGGTGTCCAGTGAGCTTGTGCAGGCTCCTTCTTTGGAGCTCTTCCAAAGCCTCCTGGGTGTGATCCTGCGCAACGTGCTCTCGGTGTCCCTGCTTGTGCAGGGAGGGGTTGGAGTGATGATCTCGAGAGGTCACTTCCAACGGCAACCCTTGTGTGACTGTGTGACCTGGAGCGCTCCAGGGCACCCAGGGCAGCAGTGATGTTGGAAGGGCAGCGGTGGGGTTTTGTCAGGCTATAAGGCCTCTTCTCCCGTGACGTGGTCCCTAAGCGTGTCCCAGCCCTGTGGGGCCCTGTGTCCCCCAGGGGCTCGCGGCATTCGGCCCTGCATCTCCAGGCCCCGGGTCCCTGGGGCACGACAGCTTCCCTTTGCCTGTGGCTTGGGCACTGTGGGGACACTTTGTGTGCGTCACCCGGAGAGTTGAGAGCTGCCTCGCGGTGGAGCTGGGGCTTCTTCCCTTTTGGGCATCTCCAGGGCCACGTGTGAATGGAAGTGCCAGAGGGACCTTTTTGCTGGCCCTCCCCTGCCCCTGGTGTGTGAAATCCTGGGGCTCCACAGACGCACCTGCAGTGGGGATGATTTTGTACCTGAGCTCGCTTGGAAACAACACGCAACACTTAAACAATGATACAGGAATGTATATTTAAACAGCAGCAACATTAATAAAAATATCATAATGAAAACAACAACAATAACAACAGCAAAAAGATCAGCCATAAATTAACTCCCACACCATAAATTAAATCTTTGTCCACCGCTGAACTGCTGCTGGAGCCAAAGCAACCAGGGTTTGACGTTATCCCAGTTCCCTGTTTCTAAGAATGGGCTCATGGATGAAGGAGGTAGTGGGAGAAGAGGATAAATTACATAAGCAAATCCCCTCTGGTCTATAAATCCTGGCACATCACCCTCTATAAAACTGGAAATGGACAATCAAACTGCACTTGCACTCCCAGCTCCAAGCGAGATGAGGGGACAGGCCGCCTTCAGCAAGTCCAGCACAGGTTTTCCATACTTTGCAAAGAGAGTCATTGAAAATATATTTACCAAGCTTGGTCCCTGGATAAGGGGAGTCATTCTTTCTGAGCTGGCAATGTCAAAGATGCCAAGAGCCCTTCTGTTGGCATCAGACAGACCAACATCTAGGGAGCAGAATGAAGCCTGCTCCGTCCCTTGGCAGCCATGGCTCAGGGACCGGGTTCCCAAGGAAGCTCCTCCCGCTCTGCGGAGGCTTCGGGGTTTCCTGTGCGGGGCCCATTTTGGGAGCGCCTCTCGGCTCTGTGAAATGGAGGGTGAGCAGAGGGTGCTCCCAAGCCAAGCAGAGACCACACACAGGCCACACCGTGTTCAGCCTACTTGTGTTGCCAACCTCCCAAAATGCTACTGACATATTCCAAGAGAGGAGCACACTTGAAAGGGACAGTGACATTGCCAAAATCATTTCCAAAATTCAGCAGTTCCACTCAGAATTAAAACTTTACGTGGAGAAATTTGTCCATGAGGCTCTGGAAACCCTGAAGAAGAAGCAGAAGGTGAAAAAAGAAAGGTTTACCCTGGTAAAGCCCTTGAAAGACAGGTCAGAAGAAAGCACTGTGGAGAGTGGCCCCAAGGAATGGTTAGAAGAGCAGCGTGTTTGGCCTCTGTCTGCAGGAGATACAGGTGTGCATTGCAGAAGGCAGGTGGCGAAAGAGCCCAACTGGAGAGATGAGAACGGGAGCAACCTGGGGCAGGTCTTTGCAAAACCAGAAGCAAGGAAAGCTCCTACTGGCAAGTTAGTGGAGAGACAACCAAGAACAAAGCTCCCTTCCATCATGGTCCCTGGAATGGACGTGCTT